>NC_053416.1:21948299-22250799 GCF_016859285.1 Xiphias gladius | reverse complement strand
GCCAAAAAAATGTAAATAATGGCCATCGGAAGTGAGAAATTTGGAGGCACTCATATGCATGTATATATTTTTTTGTCACTAAGGAAACAGCAATTTGTGTTGTTAGGGGCTTCAGTTCTTCGTATTCGCCTGCACGTGATTGTGACTCCCAGAATTAGGTCAGGGACAAAAGGCTGCTGCTCTTACTGAAATGGTGAGACATCAAAATACAGAAATGAACAAAGCGGACATAATGATAACCTGTAAGAGGCTAGTGTTTTTGAACAATATGTCAAAAGTACTTTTTCATACACACACACACACACACACGCACGCATGCATATGCACACAACAATCTTACCTCATTTCTACTTGTACTCACTTATATTCTCCCTCAAAGAACAAATCGAAAGGTCAATAAATAAATTACAAGAGGATATGTCGTGTGCATAGACGTAATCAAAACAGTTTCCGGCTCAATCTGGGCTTCCCTATAAATGTGGACTCAGACTTTGAAGTGGAGGATAAAGACAAGAGGATCAGGGTGAAGCGAAGCATCTCAAACAGAGGGAAAAGACAGAGTCTAGAGCTTCATTCATTTTTCTGTGAGTTTTTTTTTTTAATTGGGTTTACCTGTGTTACCTTTTACAGTTTCTATATAGCTTCAAATGCTGGATGTACACAGGTGGGGAGAACCAAATGCCATCAATGCATCATTTTGCATTCAGACCTTTTCAGTCCTGTTTGTAGGGAGCCCTCTAATTGATAGATCAGGGATTGACTTGGTATGTCACTTCATAGAAGTTGGTCCTGTAAAGTGTTTTGATCACTGACTGGTGGGTGCTCCAGGGCCAGATCTGCCAGGCCAAGCTGGAGAAATGGTCCAATCAGATGTACCAGGAGCCTGAGGCTGCACCGGTGGAGGCCCACATGTTTGACTTGGACTGCCTCCTGTCCGACATCTCTGACACCCTGTTCACCATGACACAAAAGCCGTGTTCCTGGGCCAGTGACCGGCACAACAGTGAGTATTCCACACTCTGAAGTTTTCAGATTGACTTCCAGCGGTAAATTTTGCGCTAGTCACAAATCAGTCTCAAATACAATGTCAGATGATTGAAAGTGATAAAGATGAACAACTGGTGCCCTGCGGGCTGCATGACAAGATTAAAACATTTCATTTTGACTAATCCCTACTTCCCTAATATATTTTCAGTTTCTTTTTACCAATTAACTGTCAAAATTCATAAACTTATTCTTAAACATCTCTGACATGAACAGGAGCCTGGAGGAATCTGCTTGTTATACGTCTACTTTGACCTATAACAAGCTTCAAACATTTTGAGTTTGCTTTACACAAGAACTGAAAAAGATCTCAGAAGACTTAGGATCAAGAATTGTTGATTTGCATAAAGCTGGGCAGGGTTACAAAGTCATCTCAAAGAGTCATCAGTCCACAGCTGGACGAACTGTCTAGAAATGGTGATGATTTAGTTCTGTGGCTACTCTGCCTAGAAGTGGGCGCGCAGCAAAGGTGACTCCAAAGACACAACACAGACGCTCAGTGAGGTAAAAAAGAGGCCCAGAGTAAAAGCGAAAGGCTTGAAGGAATCAGTGGAGCTGGTCACCGTTTCCCTCTGGACCTGGACAGCTCGCCATCACCGAGGGCAAAGTGAATTCCCAAGTTTATCAAGGTATCTTACAGGACAATGACAGGGTGGCTGTGTGCCAGCTGAAGCTCAGTAGAACTTGGGTGATGCAACAGGACAATGACCCTAAACACTACATAGAGAAAATCTACTACAGAATGACTTCAAGCAGAGAAAATCCACCTTTTAGAGTAGCCCAGTCTGAGAGCCGTTCACAACGGACGTCCTAAGAATATGTCTGAGCTGAAGCCGCTCTGTAGGAAGAATGGTCTGAAATTCCTCCTGAACATTGTTCAGGTCTGATCCACAGCTACCTGGAGCGCTTGTTTGAGCTCATTGCTGCCAAAGGAGGTTCAATCAGTTATTACATCCAAGGTTCACTTACTTTTTCACCAGTGCTGTGAAAGTTTTAAGACAGGAAAGATTATATTGTGTGTTACTAGCTTAAGCACATTGTGTTTGTTTGTACTTTTGACTTAGATAAAGATCAGATCACATTAAATGACCAACTAATGCAGAAAACCAGATCATTTCAAAGGGTTCACATGCTTTAACTTGCCACGGTATATCGAATGGACAGATATTAGAGTGGTATCGATCTTTTCATCTACCTCTCAGCAAGAAAGCAAATTAGCGTATTTCCCAAAATGTTGAACTATTCCTTTAATATTATAGAAAAATACTTTTTCAGGGGATTTAAGGTTTGGTGCCACTGCCACATTTTTTATAACTTGGTGCGGCTGATGGTCACATGAGGTCAGCAAGTCAGCCAAAGGAATCCACCCTACAAATAAGGAAACTCCCAATGATGAAAGAGGACCTTTCAAAAAACCACAAACAACAAGACGGGCACATTGAGAGATGCACTCATATACATTTCTTTCTCTCTCTGAGGGCTAATATTGCTTTCTCATCCTCCTCAGCGTACACTAGCAATGCTGATATAATCCAGCCAGGCCTGACTCCACTGCAGCCTAACTTGGATGATTTCATGGATATACCAGGTACTCTCTACCTGTCTGTCTACTTGCTTGTCTTCCAGTGGGATCTTCACATGTTGTCATGGAATGGCAACAGACCAAATTTTCTCACTGATTTAGGTTCTTATCTTATCCATCTTTGCCCTGCATAGTTAATTATTCAATATCAGTGTGATACATGTGTTTGATTTTAGTGTCTGCATGGCAAGCCATAATTCTAGGCACTTACCCTGATTTACTTTTTTTCCCACGGAGACTAACTGCAAAAAAGTCAAAATAAAAAGTAATTTAGTCTGGTATTAAGCCTTTAAATCAAATTAAATGACTTCATTAAAAGATTTTTTATATTGCATTTTTTATGTGTTATTTGTTTTTTCTGTTTTCAATTGGCACTCCTTTGTTTATGTAATGTGTCTGAAGTGTATTATTTGGTCAAGGAGGTTAAAGGGGGTTCAAAGGCAGGGTTTGGCTGGGAGAATGTGGAAGTGGAAGAGGATGTATTTAACCATGACCCCTGGCTCTGAAACCACCTCTAAGGGAGTGGATAAAAAAGTGATGGGTGGGAGGTGGTGGTATTTCCTTCTCCAAAACAAGCACTGCTTGACCTCCTTTAAAGTTCCTAAGAAGATAGTTCTGATGATCACTTAAGACGATTTTGAACTTTGCTTCATTTTTAAGCTTGTCTTTGTTTGTCTGAAGTTTTGGTTTAACAAGTTTAGGTTTTACCACAGCTTCCTGCAAGTAAATATGATTATCAATTAAAGCAGCTGTAATCAATATTTTTATAATAAAATCGTGTAATATGAAAGGGGTTGCTTGCAGTAACAAACCACAGAAAATTATTACCTAATTGCACAGTTCCACTTCGCTCTACTTAGTTTCATAGTGACTTTCAGCGCATTGTTTTGGTTTTTGGGCTGACAATTTGGTTTGCTCTCAGCGCTCTCATCGCATTTTTTTCAGCCGGAGCAGGCAGCTGTTTTCAGCATAAAAGCTCTAAAGACTCACTGTACGCTACCTGCTCAGCACCAAACGACACACATATTTAGTGAAGTGAAGCATTTGGCACCTGAAGAGCTAGATATTTCCCTCAGGACTTGGTGGAGACCAAACACAAAATTAAAAGAGAGTGAATATTGGACTACCTTTTATCAGGTGACAGAAATGCAACTACAAATTAATGCTAATGTTGCTTTGTATCTGCTGGATTGTCTAAATAGGCAAGTGTCACTGTTGGCGAACTCATCACCTTAAAGGTGATAACATGTAAACATTGTGTTTACAGCTTGTGTCCACTGCCACCAAGTGGCAAAAGGTGAGTTAATGCAGGGTTAAGTAAATGTTGTAGTAAAGTAAACCCGAAACAAAATGTTGAGCAACAGTTAATCAAAGCAACAGGCTTAAAGACCAAATCTGAATAAGTTTTGTTTTGTCGCAACACATTTCCTTCTCCTAATAACTGAGTCCTGAATTCTTGAACTTGTTGATAAGTCCCTTTGAGTGTGAGAGGCATGGAAAGTTTTTTGCTCTTATGAGCAAACAGCTGGCCTGCAGTAAGACACAGACAGCAGAAGAGCTTCATACAGGAGGGAGGAAGCAGGTTGGAGCTTAGTTCCTTGTTTGGAGGCACAATGGCTGTGCTTGTTTTGGCCTGTGTGTTACCTTCAGTGAAGCAATGCAGCAGCCCTCTTGCTACAAGTCAGCCTTTGTAACCCACAAACAACCTGCTGCACCACTGTTGTGTTGTGTGTTTATGTTTGTGTGTGTGTGATTGTGTGTGTGTGTGTGTGTGTGTGTGTGTGTGTGTGTGTGTGTGTGTGTGTGTGTGTGTGTGTGTGTGTGTGTGTAGCTTTAGGACACCACATTGGCAGTGTCCTGAGGGATCAGCTGTCTGCCTCTCTTTTGGTCACAAGGTCTAGGGAGCTGGTGGTGTCTGTCAGAGTGACACTGACATTAATTAAATGTATTCAGAGTCTTCCTCAGTGCTCCTCTTAAATGGAAATACAAATCACTTGTCTAAGGCAGCATTTTATGTCAGTAGTTTCTCTCTACTGAGATGAAAACACAGACACACTGGTATGTATTTGCAGATTGAGGAACACATTGTGCAGTGTTTACAATGCTTGTCTCATGCTGGATTCTGAATACTGTACATGTCAACGATAGAGGCTCAGTTCCAGGAAGATGGAATCAATGTCTCGTTGATCGAAGCAAGTGAGTTAATATTTGTCTGCTCAACTGGTCAAAACTTGGTTTGAAGCGAGTAATGTCAGATGTGGAGAAACAGTTTTTAATCACAGGTGGCAGCTTGCCACAGTCAGTTGCCAGCGTGGCTCCAAAAATATGTGACCTGGCAGATATAAAAGCAAATACCTTGAGTGGCAACCTCATACAGAGAGCTTTGCAGTACTTTGGGTGGTGACTTGTTGTTTGATGTTTTGGCTCAGTGCTCTTATTTTGTTATGTTGTTTGAATTTCTAAATTGAAACCCTGACTGTGACATCAAACTGCAGACCAACAGTAATAATTGCAGGCTACTTTGGGCCATATTAAAATTACAGCATTTGTGGTCAGAGAGGGAAATTTATGCAAGGATTCATTTACTAAATTTGGTCATCAGCGTTCATTCTTCAAAATGCCAAAACTTCTGTGTAGACTAAGCTTAATACTGAAAAAAACATTATTAGGTTTTGGATCTAATGTCCATCCACAGCAGTTTGGTATTTTATTGCATTTCCATTAGAATTCAGCTTTGCACACTTGACACTGGACCTGCCTTTATTACTCTGAAGTCTGTTGAAGTTGCCATTCAGTTAAGTGACTGTAATTAAGACGTTCCACATCTAATGCTTGTAGTGAAAGTATGGACTAAACCTCACTGGACAGGTACTTCTGAAAACATGCAATACATGATTTCTACAGACCCGAGTAAATGTAGGGCTCCGTTGTGCCTTAGTTAACAAGCGATTTCAATATATTTTGAGTTAAGTACAATGTAACAGTTTTCTTTGCCTGTTTGTGTTGTTTGTATTGTATTTATTGTCATAAGGTTTTATTCATGCCCAGATATTTAAAGTAGTAGATTTTCCAGTGTTTTGTTTGGTTTGAGGTAACTGCATACTTTACTTTTGTTGTGTTGGCTCAAACTCATGCCAGGAGTCCTCTTTTACAAACCCTCATAAAGTTTCAGACTTTGAGTAATTTTCAAAAACAATGTCTGTCCCTCCAGCTGTGTCAGTGCTCAGTTCTTCTGTATAACTGACAGTGTGATTAACAGCATGTATGTGGTTTTCTCAGATGTCTTTATGAACTACAGGGGCCAGCCCACTGAGCAGACTGGTTTTGCTGACTGTGGCTATTTTCAGAGCTCATCCAGCACAGCGTTTGCTCCAGTCCCCTCCCCTGTGGTAACAGCTCCTCAGCTACTTATCGACAGCCAGCTGGCTCAGGTACTCGCTACTGTTAACAGCTCCTCCCGCTTGTGAGATGTATTGCTGTAGAGATATTTCATTAGCAACTAATAATGCTATTTTTAATCAGTAAAAAAGACTTAATGTTTCTTTTCCAGCCCAATCTGTCATCTGACAATTTGCCTCAGCCCTCCTCATCCAATACACGGACAGACCAGTCCAGGGCGGGCCAGGACTGCAGTGAATACCACACATCCAGCATCATATCAGGAGCCATTCCGTATGGACATCAGTCGTACCCTGATCCACCTGTCTCTATAGCATTCTCCTCCAGCGTCGAGCAGCCGGCCTCTGCAAGTATTCCTTTTTTGTACCCGCTGCCATGCCACAAGTTTGGTTACTACACAACGACCAGCGTGACCTCCACTGTCATCACCCACACCGCCTCCACCACTGGGGCCCAGGGCTCCGTGCACCAGGCTCACGCCTTCCCACACACAGGGGACACATACCCCCCGACTCCCTGCCACTCTCTAAATTACCCTGCTTCCGTGTCCGACCCGGTCCAGGCAACACTGCCCTCTGTCACTGCGGCCCACTGCTTCTCAGTCCCAGAACAGGTGGCTGTCACAGGGGTCAGAGGGAAGCACAAGCAAAAGACAGAAGGAGCAAGGACAGTTATTCCCTCTGTAGCTCTGTCTGGCTCCCAGTCCACTGCCCCCACACACACTAGCTGCCTAGCTAAACTGCTCTCCTCTGGAACCCGTGAACGTGAGTCAGTTCTCTCCCTCGTTCTGTCTTTAACATCAGTTTTTAATCAGAAACAAATATTGGGATCATGTTTCTCTTGGAAAAAAAAGACTATTGGTTTTTGTGCTTTCAGGGAAGCCATTGCTGGGATTTGATACTACTCTAGTGACGGCCAAAGGTCAGAGGTCATCATCTCCCAGCTCCGCGGTGAGCCTGTCTTTTAGTATCACAAGTGTTGATACACTGACTGGCTTTGCACAACATCCCAACACCAAATAATTGATTTACTTTTTTGGGAAAAATTTTGGAAAATATGCTTGTTCGCTTTCTTGCCAAGAGTTAGATGAGAAGATTGAGATCACTCATGTCTAAACAGTAATTATGAAGCTACAGTCAGCAGTATTTTATTTTTAAAGACTCTATCAATGACTCAAATGTTCTGTTCGGGGTCCTGGAGACTCCCGGTCCTCTTTAACAGCTCATAAAACATACTTAACTTTAACGTTAACCTTTTCAACTTTTATAAACTTGATACCTCGTGACTTTTCCTAATTTTTCACATATTTTTTATGTTTGGGGTCTCGAACACGACAGCTGTAATACATAGTTTAATGCAATCAGTTTTCAAATGTTCATGGTTTGGGTTTGGTTTTGACAGTATTTTTGCCACAGTGCTACTCCTCCCCTTCTGTTATTTGTTCTATAACTCCTTTGAGTTATACAACAGATTGTTCATAAGAGGTCTAACAGGGATCTAGACCTCTCTGAGGCCGATACGTTAGGTTTGAATAAGGTATTTAAAGGGCTAAAAAAGGATTTTTGCAATTATTATTATTTTTACACATACAACAGTGGGGCCTTTGGGTCCCCACGTTAAGGCAATCTAAAAGAAAGGCTATGATCTGATTCTCTGGCTGCAATTTAAAGCATTATAGCTAAAAACTCGATTCTTTGTGCTCCAGTGACCTCTGCTGTTCAAATAACCTTAATGGGAGTTGGCTCAAATTAAAGAAATATACAATGTGATTCATTATCATATATGAAGTTTTCTCAGGGTTGTCTGCATCTATATGTAAGTGTCTAGTTATCTGAAGGGTTCTGTCAAACACTACCATTTAACTTAATGATTTTTCAAGTGAAAGAGTTATAGAAACTAAACAAAAAATGTATTAGCTAAAAATTCTAAATGCTTTAAGAGGAATGACTGTGTTTGTGTGAGAAGACAATCTAAATTGAGGTTGTGTACTGTTTAGCAGTCGAGCAGCAGCACACATGCTGGAGGGGCTTCGTTGCAGCTGCAGCATGGAGCTGGCTGGCCTGCAGGGATCCCAGTGTTGACACCTCTGCACAGCCAGAGTTCCACCCAGGGTCACAGCGGACCCCACGCGAGCACCTCCAGAGGTTTGGCAGTACCCCCCCTGCTCACCCAAGGCTCTCCACATACCCATACCAAATCCGCAACCCTCCTCATTCCCAAGACTGAGAAACTATCTCCTGTCCAGCTCTACAGCACGGACAGGAGCAACTCAACTGGTAGGCCCTCTCAAGTAAAACACTTCTCGCTTTTTACAAATGCACATGCACTTCAGAATCACATCTTGTCAAAAAATATACAGTACTACGTTCTGACATTTAGTATATGTAATATGTAATGTCAAGTCAAGTCAAACACACACACACACGTGTGTTTTTGTGTGTGTGTGTGTGTGTGTATACATGTGTATATGTATATATGTATTTATATGTATATATACACAGTGTAACTGATAACTGGTTTTAATGTTGTGGCTGATTGGTGTATTCTAGGTTAAATAATTCAACTTAGAGTTATTTAATTTAGAAGTAATAACCAATACAACCAATACAAAGCTTTGTACTTTGAAGAAATTAGGTGAGCAAAATGTCCAATGCCCCATCGGGAAAATGGGTAATACATGTAGAAAAATGATTAAATGTTGCGAAGACAAGAACAAAATGGGAAAATGAAACAGGTAAAAATGAAATTAATTAGTAAAAGATAAATAGAAGAGTAAAATATGAAAAAAAAAATAAAGACCTTTTTTCCTCTTTTCTTACCAACTGATTGGGATTCAAGAACAATGAAAAAGCTTTATATTATATTTATAGGTTTTTGTGACTTCTAATAACCATTTACCACCTTTTGTCAGTTTCGGATTCCCATTATTATCACACAGCAAGGTGTGTAAGTTAAAATGATAGCATTTTTCAACACATGGATGAATTCGGTTTTTCTTTATGTTCGCATCAATCGTGGGGGGATTTAGCAAAAAAAAAAAAAAAAGGTCAAATAAAGCTTGTTGTAGAAGTCAGCATCTACAGCCATAGTATAATATATGGCTGATGTAATGTAATTCAAATCACATTATTGTCCTGGAGAGACCCTGAGGTAGAAAGCAGTACATACGTAAATAAGTGATATATTATGACGACATCTAGATTTAGAAGTCATCTAATTTACCTGAAAATACTTTAAGTAAATGTTTTTATCTGTTTGTTTTAGTGAATTTTCCAGAAAATCCGGGCCGAACATCACCACCAAACCTTTTGGACAAAGCCTCCAACCCTGAGTCCCCACAGTCAGGCTTCCCAGGACCTGGAAAGATAGAATCAAGTAAGGTAGGACATACTGTGTCATTCAGTCAGTGTTTTTAAACGGTACAGCAAGGCACTGAGAAGTTTTTGAAATATAAATATGTCAAGTCCTTGTTTAGCACTAAATATGTGAAGAGTATAGGAAACTAATTGTTGATCCAGCAGGTCACTCTCAGTGTGATGTACACACTTTTAACCTATGTTATCTGCAGCAAACAGAGACCAGGAGGATTACTCACATCTCAGCAGAGCAGAAGAGGCGTTTCAACATCAAACTGGGATTTGACACTTTACATAACCTTGTGACAACACTCAGCTCTCAGCCCAGCATAAAGGTAAAGTGAAAAGATGTGTAGCTGCATTACAGGTAGATGTACTGAAAGGTGGAGGCAGAGAACATCACCAAAGAGCAGTTGAGCTGATGCAGAGTTTAACTGGAAAACTTTATGACATGTAAATGCAGATAGAGACACACCTTATTATGAGGAATGCAATACTGAGTATTTGTGAATGACGGTAGGGTATGGCTGACGCGGTAAACCTTCTGTCTGTCACAGATCAGCAAAGCCACCACACTGCAGAAGACGGCTGAGTACATCAGTAAGATGCAACAAGAGAGAGCTCAGCTGCACGAGGAGGCGCAGAGACTCAGAGAGGAAATCCAGCTCCTCAACTCTGCCATCAAGTGAGACCTTTAGCTAGGCTCGATGTCTACATTCAGTGTGTGTGTGTGTGTGTGTGTTTGTGTGTGTGTGTGTGTGTGTGTGTGTGTGTGTGTGTGTGTGTGTGTGTGTGTGTGTGTGTGTGTGCGGGCATCTGCATGCGAGTGTAAGGATTTCCTCTAGGACTGGTTGGATATCCTGCAGTGATGAAGAACACTTTGCATTCAATATAAAGAAATGTTTTATCATTAGTGGAAAAGGATAAACACATGTTCACATCTGTTAAACACGACACACAGCTGTTTAGAAGCACTGATTCAAGTTTTATTCATGTGTTATAAAGTGGTGATCAGGTTATTCCATTGCAAATGAAACCCCTACTGCTGGTAAGGAAACCGATAATGAAATTCAAGAAATGTTTTCTATTTCCCATAAAGCGTAAATCAATCACACTACGCACAGATCCATATTGTTGGGAGTAACTTTTAATCTACTTGCAGTTTGTAAAGACAGAACTGAAATGTAGTACAGCAGTTGTACAGTTTATCTACTATTCCATTCTAAAATGCATTCTTGAGAGTCTCTGTTAGTTGTGGTTTGGGGGACTGTTGACGCAGTATTTCTATCCATGCAGTGCGTGCCAGCAGCAGCTACCAGCCACCGGTGTGCCCATCACACGGCAGCGCTTTGACCACATGAGGCAGAAGTTCAGAGAGTACGTCCGGGCACAAACTCTGCAAAACTGGAAGTTCTGGATTGTATCCTTATGAATGCAAATCTGCCAGAGGTTAATTAAAGTATCACACTGCCACAGACATGACTTTAAAAACCTACCTAATCTGCATAAAGAAAATTACCAGAGGATAATCAAGTGTTGTAAACTAAATGTACCCCACTATTCCTGTGTGAGGTTCTGATGTTTCAGCACAGTAGTTGGGTGCAGCATCATTTGGCTTCTTCAGAAGTTGGAGGAACTTCAATTTATGTTTTGTTGCCCAAAACCTTTTCTTTGAATCTAAATGAGCTAATAGCACCAAGCATTATGCCAGTCTGGACAGATACTGAGAAGGATAGTGTTTTTTTAAAGTATGGCAGGGAAAATATCCTTGGAAATGGAGCCTTTGGTCCAGTACATCTGGTAAATTTCCAAACATGGGTTTTGTACAGATTTAAGTATAACACTTTATTATTAATTCAGAAAAGCACATTATTTATCTAGGGCTTGTCAGTGTAATCAGGCAGATAAAACAAATGTATGTGTGTTGCATAAAAAAAATGTAAATTTATTACTTAACTCTTTCCTTAATGATCCGCTAATCCGTTACTGCTGCCCTAATCTTGCAGGCAAGATAAGAAGATTAGCTAGTGATTTTATCATATCTGTGCGTTGCAGAAAAACACCCTGAGGGTGTTTCCTTTCCATGAATATTAAGGTATTTTGTATGGCTCCTTTAGAGATTGTGCTTTTATCTTTATCTGTTCTGATAATATTCTAAAAACAAAAAACATAAAGTAGGTTTTTGCGAGAGAATATTTTCTCTTTACATCGATTCAAGATAGCAACATTTACCAGATATTTGTCCACAAATCTTCTGTTTTTGTTAACCACTAGTTTAATGCTGCATCTTGTTTTTCTTAGTGTTAAACAAATCACGTGAAAAGATGAAAACCAGCAATGCATTGATTCCAATAACAAGTGCTGTGTGTGTTTCCAAAGCCTGATATATCATATTCCATTGTTCCATGGAGCTTCACTGGTATCCAGAAAATTTTAAAAACACATTGGTGAGCCACATTGTTGCACTGGACACTGTATGTTCTATTATTACCATGAACATGGGCACTGTAGTTTATTTTGAGTTGATCACGTACTCCATTCTGCTGCTGTAAATACTTATTAGTGCACCAAATGTGTATCAATTCGTAGCTGAAAATAGTCCTAAACAAATTCACTATTTCCTCATGTTTGAGAAACATTTGTTAAAAGCTGCAGTACCCAGCTGTCATACTAAATTACTAAGTCTTTTAAAAAAAATGAAACTATAAATACCTATGACCTATTTTTAAAGATTTATGTCTGCATTAGGAGCCAATGAGTTTTGGGCCGAATGCCAAGTCAGAAATTAGACAGACAGACTAAACATTTTTGGCCTTTTCTTTTTTTTTCTTTTTGGATATAAGCTTTAGAATAATACCAGCTTTATCTTTTAAACACTGTAAGAAAATTTGCTGAAGAAAAGTCATGAACTCACATGTCACATTTTTGATGAGCCAGACATCTTTCCTCAACTTAGTGTCAGTTCAGCATCATCATCGAGCCGCTGTTTGAGTCCTATAATGGAATGGTGTCCACTGCCAGTGTGGAGGACCTGTGTCGATCCACTCTGTCCTGGCTGGACCAACACTGTTCCCTGCCTGCCCTGAGACCAAGTGAGTCCAGTATAACTGGTTCTTCAGTGCAGATATAAAAGCCATATGTTTACAGCAACTGTCCACAGTTTGATACTATTGCTATCACTCCTTGCGTTTCCCGTTGTCATTTCTCTGCATGTCCCATCAGTGGTTCTGAGTTCACTCCGTCTCCTGAGTACCACCACAGCCATCCTGACAGACCCCAGCCTGCTGCCAGAGCAGGCCACCCTCGCTGTCACCCAGGACGACCCTGCTGCCGCTCTGGACAACTCATTACAGACCACCACTCGAGACAATATACACCCCATGTGACCCTGAAGAACAGACTGTGGAACTGAACTGGAACCCACCACAATGCACAATGATTAAAAAAAACTCAACACTTATCCCCGAGACTGTTAATAATCATATTCCAATAAAACTCACCAGCTGCAAAAAGAATGTATTCCAGTACACCCAAAAATCATAAGAACTACATGTGATATATGCCTAAATTCTGATTAAGGTATGATGTAGTTGTAATGTGCACTTTGATTATTTCTCAACCTCTAAATGATTTTCTTTGGCAAAGCAGAAGTTCAGATGAGTTGAAGCAGACGTCAGTTACTGTGACTGTTATGAATGGCTTCATTTTTTGTTGAAATAATTTTGTAACATCAGTTGACAACTGCGTTTATTCTCAATTTCTTTCTCAACTCGCATTCATTGGGTACCACACACCAGTGCAAGTACTAGGAAAAAACAAGACAAAATGCAGAGTGGTATTTTAGATTACTAAGTTCAGTGGTTTCCCAAAATGGAGCCTGCAGACCACCAGGGCTCATTACAGGTGACCCATAGGGCCCAGAGGAAAATGAAAAATAGTTCAGTTATGCCAACACCTGCTTATAATGTGAGACTAAGTGTAGATGCTTTAGAGATTTCAGTCTGTCAGTTGTGCAGTTTTGTTCTAAACCATAACAAGAAACATGTTATGGGGTTCTTTAGAGCCAGGACCAGAGTTCACTAAACCCTGAATTATGTGAACTCGGACAAACCTACATGACAACACAGCATGCAGTTTAAAGCAGAATATTACTCCTCAGTGCACTTTTCACAGCAGACATGTTGACTTGTTTTGGGGAAAACACAATTGTTTTATTAATAACATCAGTAACATCAAATCTATTCAAGTGTCCCAGTAAACCATGACAGTTCGCCAGCGTACCAGGGCCTTGGAACTGAAGTAGCTAAATGGAATTAATCATTAAATAAATTATTTACACCTGTTCTTTACCTACTGCCACATGTCAAAATGGCCTCCGTGAAGGCCTCCCTTTTTGGGGATACGAATTCCAAATAAGAAAGTGAACCGGCCCACTGTGCCATGCTGGCAGAGACCCACGCTCGGGGCACAGTCCTTCCGACGGAAACACTGGGGGGGATCACCACGCTAGGTGACGCTCTCCCAGTGCCCGCGACTCCACGTCGCTCCTCCGGTCCGGCAGGGGGCGCTGTGCCGCAGGCGGGGTCGAAGGGGTGCAGTGTGGGTTTTTTTTTTTTTTTTTTTTTTTTTTGTTTGTTCCCAAAGCTCCTCGGTGCGCTGTCCACTTCAGCACCACAAGCCGAGCAGAGGCAGCGGGCTAGCTAACCCAGACGAGGAGCGACCGAAGACACGGCTCAACATCAACACCGGCACCGACACGCATCCCGAAATACAGAAAATACTGAAAAATACCCACCGATACCCGCCAGAAAAAAAAGCCCGCACCAACGAGGCAGGAGACCGCAGAAAAGGTAAGAGTTTTCGAAGAAGCTCAAATAGGATCAAGTTGGTGGAGGCAGGGATAATAACGGGGATCACAGGAGAGGAACAAGCTCCCCATCCCTTCCTGGTTCATAAATACTGTATGACCGTATCGAGTCGGTGTTTACGCTGCGCCTCGTATATTCATCCTGTGGTTCGTTTGTTGGAGATAAAGGGGGACTCTTCAGAAACAGGCGGCTGACCGGAGCCCGTGTTTTTGCAGGGCAGCCTCTCCTCGCTTTGCAGATGGTGCTGTTTTATAACTCGTCGGTTTCCGTCGCTACACCGCGGCCAGCTGCCGTTCCCCCCCCCCCAGTGCTAGCGGTGGGACGTTCGATCGCACCGTCACCGATGGAACATTGCTGCAATCTCTGTTAACTTTGGGGCATATTGTGCGGTTAAACCGCCTCCACTCAGTTTACACACCCTGGTCGTTTGCCGAGTTACCCAGCGTTTGAATGCTGCCATACAAGGGCAGTGAATACAATACGCACACATAACATCGTGTGTGTTTATATGACACGGGACTTGCCAAAAGAAGCAGCAATTAGAACGGAATTTTGTTTTGAGCTGGATGGTTATATCCTTTGTGCTGAATACTTTATGATGGTTTGTTAGTATTTTGTAAATAGACAAAGACTAAAGAGTTATGTGGTCATGTGCTGTTGTCAATCAGGTGAAAGGACTGTGTTATTTTAGACAGTTTTGTCCTTTAAATTGCTTGAAAAGTACATCCTATAAATGACACTATGCTCTCACACGCTTTTTTTTAATTGACTCACAGACTCCTCATTTGGGGAGGGCGATCTTGTGTTTATTAGTGAAGCAGCTGACAGGGTTCACCTGGTATCACTTTGTTAACATTGTGTGAATCCTCTCATCCAGTGCTGGCAGGCTAAAGTATCAGGTCTCACGAGCAGCCTGACTGTCAACTATTCACAGATATTTCCCGATGCACACAACTTTGCACCGAGGAAGTTATAGATTTTGCCAGCTTCTGGATTATTTGAAAGAGCTGGTCTTTTAGGGATTAATGTAGAGCTGCAATGGTTAGTCGATAAATCATCAAAATTTATCAGAAACTAATTTGATGATCAGATAATGTTGAAGTCTTTTGTTTAAGCAAAAAGGCCAAACATATGCTGGTTCCAGCTTCTCAAATGTAAAGGATTTGACGCTTTGTTGTTTGTTGTTTGTTTGTGTCTTTGTTTGTCTTTTAAACTGTTGTGAATTTTTTGAAAATTGATTTGAAATTACCTATATTCTATTAGAATATAGGTAATCTAGAGTTTATACACAAAACAATCAATCAACAACATAATAGTCAGATTAACTGATAATTAAAATAATTGTTAGTTGCAGCCCTTGATTAATGAGGTTCTTAAAGATTAAATCATAAACATGTGGATCAAATTTTAAAGATTCAGAGTGAGCTTAATTTAACTCCTTTGCTGATGGCTTCTGCAGTGTTGTCAGGTTGTGTAAAATCCTGATGTATAAAATCAAAAATATAAAATAAATGTGTAAGCAAAATATTATATGGTATGTGGATCTTACAGAAATAATGAACACGGAAAGAAAAAAAAAATACATTAGATTTCATAATGCACATTAAATCCCTATAGGGAAAATAAAGTGATAGTTGTAGTGCTTGTGGCTAGATCTGACCTGTCTCTTTATACACTGACTATTACATTGTGACAGATAATATTGATATTAGAGCTGAAACAGTCTGTTAATCCATTAGTTGATGGACAGAAAATGAATAATTTCTGTCATTTTTCGAAGCAAAAATGCTAAACATTTGATGTTTGCAGCTTCTCAAACGTGAGGATTTGCTGCTTTTCTCTGTTTTATATCACTGTAAATAAAATATGTTTGGCTTTATGACTGTTTGCCAGACCAAACCAGCAGTTTTGAAGAAGTCACTGTGGGTTTTTGGGAACTGTGGTGGACATCTCACTATTTTCTGACGATTTACAAAACCAAATGATTAATTGATTAACCGAGAAAATAATCAGCAGATTAATCGATAATGAAAATAACTGTTAGCTGCAGCTCTAGTTGATGACAAAAACTCACCATCCATTATGCTCCCTCAAATATGATAAGCAGCAGTGTGACAAAATTCAAATGTTCACTCAAATGCCTACTGCAGTCCATGCCGAAATTGCACATGACTGCTTGGCTCAGTCCTTATGCTTGCTCAGTTCGTGACTTGCTGCTCGGTTAAAAAGAAAACGTCAGCAGGAGCTGTGTGACTGACAGGACAGTGACAGTGCTGACCAAATACTTGGCTGCATGGGACTTGAGCACCACTGTGGATGTCTGGCCAAACTAAAATACTGAGTGTATCTTTGGAAAGCAGTCTTCCATTTTGCGCCGCACTGCTGTTGGTGAGATAGGCCCAGGTGAGGTAAGAGGCTGATAGAGGGATTAGCTTGTATTAGGATGTGGCTGCTCACAGGTGTGAGAGAAAAGTCATTCACTCTTGCTCTATCTTCCTCTTCCGTCTGTCTTCCTCCACGAAGCATCTGTCTCCTGCCTGCTCCATATTTGCATTGTTCCTAGATGAGCAGTGATACCCCCCTCCTCCCACTCAGCAGCATCTCCGTGGTTCTCCTTGCTGTCCCTCCTTGCCACATGCAGCCACTTTCAGTGCATTCCCCCCCCGCGCTCTTCTCTCATCCTGCTGGTAGACACACACTGCTCCTCCTCCTGTCCCACTTCCTTCTTCTTCAGCTCTCCTGAAGGGCAAAGCCGCTGTTGGTGAAGCCAGGAGGGGGGACAGAGAGGGGAACAGTTGAATGGGTGGCACAGGGAGGATGGAAAGGTTAGGGTTTTTAACAGGCTCAAGGGTTTCAGGCAAGTATAGTTCACCAAGTTTCAAAGTACAATAGCCAGATATCACCTCATGATGTGGTCTGATAGCGTGTTAAAAAAAAAAACAACATACAAATTGCTGCAATATAAGAGCGCAGCAGGGGTGTCTCTGCTTATTTAAAGGAAGCCATGCCAAATAAACCGATTTCCCAAAAATAGGAAAATCAGGCTGAAACATCACTTTCTGATTCTCCTTGAAAATGCACTTCAGCTGGCAGGGTAAGGACCACAGTGTAGCTGGGCTGTCTGGTATCACTGCAGGTAGTAATTCCTGTTTGTGTTTTTATTTTTAAAGCTTGTCAGCCTGTGTTCCTCTCTCAATTCCAAATCCACTTTGGGAGTATTTCTAGCTAAAGATTTAAGTTTTACTGCCGTGTCATTTTGGTAAGGTGGAAATGAAGCAGCGAAGAAGTTGTGTTTTATTCTGGCCATTTTGAAACAAACATATCATGGTGACCAGTGTAGGAGCTTGAACTAGACCTTGCACCACCGGTGGGAAATTAGACCCTTCTCAACATTTATTACAAAGATGTTTGAGACATGTTGTGCTAATAAGAAGCCTAAATTTGTCAAATTAAATGACACCAAATTGGTTTTTGTTCCATCAGCTGTTTCTGCACTGCCTGTGAAACCTTTAAACTGTTTTTTTTCCTCTGACCCTTAACACCATTTCGTAGCACACTATTGTCCTCATTATGTAGCAACAGTTACTATAATTACTAGCTGTAAATATCTCTTACAGATGCACAAACAAAGCAAATGAGTGGTTTTTCACAATCTCAGTTCCTGCTATGATCCCTCTTTAGTGTAACTGAGACAAAATGAACAAATGTACAGAAAATCAAATCAAACTCAACTATAGACAAGCCTGCTGTCTATAGTGTTAATGGCTACATTAAGAAGTAATGTGGCCATGTTGTAAAAATTAGAAAATCCCTGTAGGATTTTGACATCATGTAATTTATTCCAATCACAACTATAGTACATCCACAATTTAATGAAATTGTTATAAATCTTTTATCACCTACTGTAGTTGAAAGGACAGGTTCACCATATTTTTAAATCAGTCTTAGAACAATAGTTAGGTACCCAGATGTATAATTTTGGTTGCTGTAATCATTCCTCCTCTTCATACTCGCCTTTAAAAGATGCCCTTCTATGGAGGACAAAACCTACACATTTGTGTAAAAATGAATTCCAAAGTTTATCTGATGGTAATATGAGGCTTAAGGAGTCTATGTTAGCCAAATCAAGAGGGTGTTATGGCTTTATTAGCACAAAAAGAAAATTAATTCACAGTTTCACTTCCTACCCTGTCAGACAGTATAGGAGATATCCTGATGCTATAACCTCCAGCCATCTTGTACTTGAAGGATTATTGGCAGCTGCTATAAGACCCTTTTCTGATATATATCGATACCCATCACACTCTCCACTGGCCGTGGTCCTTGAGAGACTGTTATGAGCTATGTGCTGTTGCTATTGTTGTGGTGTGTTGTTGTCGTCACCAGAAACTGCAGCAGCCCGTTCACCAGTAGAATGCAGCACCTGCAGCACCTGAGATAAATTATTCCCGTTAGCACCCCGCAACCCCTGGATTTGCAACAGGGCTTGTGTCACAGTGCTCTAGCGCACCACTCTCCCCATGTTATAGCGCATCCATTTTTAATCCTCTTCCTTTGAGTAAACACACACATAAACAGGAACACACACTCTCTCAGTGGCTGACTCTTCTTGAAGTTTGCTTTTGATGTTTCATCCCATTTCTCACTACCTTGCAGTAGGAGCACATGTATCTTTTTTGTTTGTTTGTTTTTTATATTTCCAATACTCAACTATGTTGGACATTGTGTTATTTTTGTACCATTTGCACTGAATCCATAACAAATATTGGAGCAAGCTGTTGTAACTATAGAGTATGACTAATTTTGATAAACAAATCAGACTGGGATTTCTTGTAAGGGGATAAAGTTGCCAAGACTAGCCTGAGTACATCATTTTAGAGTCCCCTTGAAATCACACCTGACAAAGTTTTTCTTTCAATAGTCTGGATCGGAAATCTGTATGTCTGTAATGTAAGGTGTAAGGTTTGAAGTCAGCCCTTTTTGCGATGCTTTTCCCATCGCAGAAAGCATTTAAGCAACTTGGAAGATCAAGCAAATGCCTGCTTCTTCTGCTGATCAAAGGGAGCTTAGCCCCAGATTCATCCTCATCAAGAAGCAGAAAAAAATTAGATAAAGTTTTGATCAAGCGCTAAGAACTGAATAATTCAACCCCATTTTTCTTTTCTTTTCTTTCTTTTTTCTATTTTGGGGGTGTTTTTAATGAACTTTGTCCTTTGCACACTGATAACTGTTAAATAAGAGAATGTTTTATTCATTAGTTTCTTCAGATCTATTATTACTTAATTAAATATTTGCCTTATTATCCATTAAAATCAGCAAATTCTTTTCTCCCAGACAGACATGTTTTCTATTAGATGTGGAGTTTATGTGTGTGCATGTCAATGTGTGTGTGTGAGGTGTGGTAAAACAGGCACATGAAACTGCATTACTGAAGTCAGTACAGTCATGACAAACGACAGCGCTCTTTTCGAGTCGGGGCCGTTTGAAGCTGTCACCCAGTTATTGCTCAAAGGGCACTGTTTGACTGCTTGTTAGCCATCTTTGGGCTCTGTGTATGTGTACTCTGTGCGTGTCTGTGTGTGTGTGTGTGTGTGTGTGTGTGTGTAACTGTCCCCCAGGGATCCCCTTCCTCTATCCCACTGACTTCAGAGCTCCTTTGAAGTTCCTCTTCAGGAGAGCAGAGGTGAAGGGGAGGGAGGAGAGAGAGAAAGAGGGGGGACAGACTGAGACAAAGAGAGGTGGGGGGAGGGAGAACAGTGAAAATGCTTAATTTTTTTTCCTGCACTCACTCTGCTCATCCTTGAGCCTTTTCCCCTCATAATTTGAGGAGGATGTCATACTCTGCATAGTGCTTTTTGTATGACAAACCGTAGCTGCGTTGTTGAGGTGAGTATGAAGTCACAGGAGAACTTAGAAAGAGATAGAGAGAGTGGTAGATGCCAGGAGAGCACTGTGTTAGGAATTTATAGCATATTAGGGTGGTCATGTCACTGCTCTGGGTCAGCTGATGAATAATGGAGGGGATCAGTGTCTAGTTCCATCAGGTGATCCTGTTGTAATTTTCAGGAGCGCTGTGTGTGTTTGTATATGTGTGTGTGTGTGTGTGTGTGTGGGTGGGTGGGTGCGAGGGTGAGAAGAATGGAGAAAGGCGCAGTGAGAGCAGCTGCTGCACCCAACACACCCTGAACACAAAACCATCTGCCGTGCTGACCCCAGAGAACTAACATACACACATACTTTACACATACACACATCCTCCCCTATTCTCTCTTTTGGAAACACAAACCATATGTTCAGACAGAGAAGAATACACTTTGACTTCTAATGCAAAATGATTCTATCTATCTGGCTATCGATCCATCGACAGTTTTCACACTCATACATCTTAAAAATATGTTTCGTACATTTTTTTTCCGTAAATTTGCCTAAATTATTGAAATGATTGAATTTCAGATAGCACAGGTGGGTCCATCTGCTGGGTGTATCTGCCTGATGCACCTCCAGTGGTGCCATTAAGCCAGGCGCAGGGTTGTCAGCCAGGAGCCACCCTTAACTGATGCTCCTTTAATCCCGGAACATCTTGAGGTGGAGGAGCAGCGGTAGGGACGTCTCCCTACAGCCCTCTGTAGCCGGCCCAAGGATCCTTGCTTCCCCACACCTTGTTCCGCCTCTTCCGCCAGGTATTTGAGAGCCTTACTCAGCTTGGAGCCTGTGATCCCAGCAGACTTCAGTAACAGCTGGGTAGCCTCTGCAACCAACTTCCACTGGATAGATGTACACCTTCCACCAGCTCTGTGTACTTTTCCGTCTTTCTCTCGGAAGAAGCCTCCATTCCCGCTAAACATGGAACAGTCAATTCAGCCATAATGAATGTCCTAGTGGAGGTGAATATCTGGCTGTAGGGAGGTTGTGGTGATCTCTTGTGGGAACTTCAACTGCTGGTCGAGGTCAGTTCTCATGTTCCACTTACCTCTTGGTGACAGGAGGCACTACTCCCAAGTGCTGCTGCTCTGAGCCTTGCCCCCTTGCCTGACAAACTGGATCATCTGCTGTTATGTTGCCAGGCTGGCCCTCTTCGTTTCCAGCCTGCAGGTCATGGCGCCATCCATACCGGTCCTGCATCAATGCTGCCTTGCAGCCAGAGAGGACATGCTGCGAGCTCAGTTTCTGGGAGTCACAGAGTGGGCAGGTCTCCTATGTGCCATACCAGATGTGCAGGTTCTGGGGACTGGGAAGAATATCATATGTGGCCCTGATAAGGAAGCTCAGCTTCGCTTGGAGCATCCTCCATATATCTGCCCACGTGACGGTCCTGTTGATCACAGCGTCCCATGTTGTCCAGCTCCCTTGCTACTGTTTGCTCACAGCTCTAATTTTAGAGTTCTCCTATGGCCTGGTTTACTATCTGCATTGCATTCCACTTGCGTCCTGTGCGAACTTGCGCCTGGTGTTTTGGACAGATAGGTCAGGTGAGTCTCTCACCTTGAACATGAGCCTCACCTTCTCCTATTTGTAGCCCAAGCTAATGGATTTCAGTGGAAGCTTCAAGGTGTTTCTCCCAAACAGTGGCACGTTGGAAAGCCACAAAGGCAGGAAATTTTAAATTAGCATCCAGAAGCCAGACTTGATTTCTTCCACTCTGTTGCGAGAGATTTAAACACATATGTACAAAACACACATAGAGTAAATGGTTTATTGATGATGGTGCTTTATTGCATATAGCCATTCAGTGCAGGCAGGTGTTTGTTGTGCAAGAAAGTTTTTGTGTCTTAGTGTTCCTCAGAAAGCCTACTAAATCCTTCGTGGTGACAGATACTGTAGATAAAGCAAAAGAAGGAGGGGGAGAAACGATCCTCTCAGCAGCCCATCCAGAGTTGTCATAATCCTCAGTGGGTGAGGTGGTGGAGCGGATCTGGCAAAGATAAGATGATGACTCAGGGAGTAGGTCTCACATGAGAAAATCAGGCACAGCCTCAGTAATGGCTTGTTCGGTGAATAACTAACCCCTCTCTCACCCATTAAAAACAGAGTACCAGAGAGTAACAGAGTTTACGAGAGTAAACTAATATAATCCCCTGCTAGCCTCAGTCTGCAGTTTTTATGGTCTGTTTAGGTTATGCTGAATCTTTGTAACACTTATTTGGATAATGTACGGTCTTTTGAACAAACATGGTTTTAATTGCTCTGGATAACAGTATTGTCAGTGATTGCATGAAATAAGTGACAATGGTTCACTATGAGTGAAGCTAGCAGATGACAAAATGTCATCAGTGCTGAGCCGCACTGCGTGGCAGAAGTCCATTTATTTACGGGAAAAGGGCCAAGGGCGCAGAGGAAGAAAAGGTGATGCTGCGAGCAAAAACTGTGCTGAGAAGATGAATGCTGGCTCTGACCTTTTCCATCTTTTCTCTGCCGAGCATACTGGGAATTCATATCAGCCCTGCCTGCTGTTGTCGCACAGTCTACTGCTATTTAGAGCAGGCCAGACTTAAAATATCAGTTTGTTCTCTTTATCGTCAGCTCAGAGCTGGCGTACTGGTGGATTGACCTAAGTGTAAAATCTATACCTGTGCTTGGTTTTGAGTTACACTGTTACTTCAGTCTTTGTGTGTTACGATCAGCTCATCAGCTGACTACTGCCTGTTAGAGAGAGTCATATGGCTGTCATGGGGGAGGGGTAAATCAATCATGCTCTCTCTCTGATTATGCAAAACTGTGTCAGTGCGTGTGCATGTGGTGGCTAATGAATGTCTCCCTCTCTTGAGGTCGAATGTAGTCAGTCTTATGAGTAAATGGCTCTTGTAAATATTAAATAACCAGTTTAATAGAAAGACCTGAGTAGGAGACTGTGCGTTATTCAAAGCTACTTCTCCATCTGGAGGTTTACTTTGCCCTTTAAATGCTCTTGTAACATGGACACTTTTTAGTTTTTTTACGAATAAAAGGTGATGTTCAGACACACTGAAACAAAAAATGCACACACAAAAATGTTGTATGAACAGAACAAAGAAATATACCCTACATCTGCCCCACTGTTGAGTCTTTAACAAATCCTCACACTTTTTGCTCAATGATATGATTTTCTGCAGCAAACCATTAACATTTTTATTGATGTGAAATCATTAATATCTCCTGTTAGCATTAACGGGAAATTAACAAAATTCATAACAAATATATAAATAGGGAAGAAATAACAGTAAATAAAACAAAAAGAAAAACAAACTTGAGCAGGAAAGAAATCCTTGTGCTGATAGATGAGGTAAGTCAGAAAGTTAGTACCATACTGACAGGTGCATACACTGAAGATGTGCAGAAAATGATTGCAAACAAAATAAGAGCCAACTTTATTCATGTTGTTTGCTCCTGTGGTAAATGCAAAAAACATAGCATCCTAGCAAATTTTCATATCAAATGCAAATAGTATACTCAAACTATCCTATTCTGAATTATACATATTGCCTCAGATTACATATATAATGACATACATAATGACTGATGATATTTTCTACAGTCCCTCCAAAACATGTGTCAGCTGTCTACTCACCTCTCTTTCTCTACTGCAGTCATGTAGGACCTACTCTTAGCCAGTTTAAGAGACCTCTGCAGTTATCTTAAACTTAGTAGAATTTGTAATTCAGAAAATATGTTAAATATATAAATGAATTTTATTCTTAATTTTGAGGGCAGGAATAAAAATCATGGATTTTTGCTTTTCTCTGTCACTGAAGTTCAAAATTTCCCTTTGAGCGGTTTGATAGCAACTGTGTCTCCTAAAAATGAGTGCCTGGATAATGTTTACAGGCAGCGCCTTTTTTAAAGTGAAGCTACATATGTACCTGTATGTACCCACCAGAGTCACAGGGAGGTGCAGAGGTTGGATGGTGACCGTACAAACCACTGGACTGGGACACCAGAATCCAGTAGTTATTAAAAAGCTTACTAACTAGAGCCTGCCCGATAAATGGGTCAGGCCGATATATAAGCAACCAATAAATGAAAAGAAACTGAAGTATGGAAAAGTCAAAGATATGTTTTAAAAAGGCTGTCACTATTCTATAGTTTTCCACCAGAGAGTAGTGACAAGTATGTTTTTCAAAATTTTCTGCCCAGTGCATATCTTGGTTAAAAAAGAACAAATTTAAGTGAACATTATCAAAAATGTTCACTTATGTAATGGCTTGTGTGAAGAAAATGAATATCAGCAGATACAGGATATCATCACCTGATTTTTTTTACTCTCAAAGTTAATAGGTTAATCTACGGTATCAGTGTCAGCCTCAAAGATCCTGTATCTGTAGCTTTAGTTTCTACGAGGGGATATTGTATTGCAAGGTCTGATATCTGGACGGGTAAAGAAGGAATACATTATTAGTGACATTTACTAATTCGGTTTCAAGTATCTGAGAATTTCAAAATATGTTCATTAACAACATTTTCTCATTATGCTGTCAGAAATTAGTTGTATATAAACCTAATTTATAATAGCAAGGGTTATTTTATAAATACAGACCCAGGCATCAGCTTGTATGCACGCTTTCCCTGAGCTTTTGATAAACTGGTACTGTCACTCTACATCTGCAATAAAAAGAAGAAGAACAAAATAAAATGAGCCAGTGTTGCCATTATTTATTGTTTTTTTAAACAACTGTAGTTTCTGAGTCTCAACACATGCGCGATTGGGTTGTTTCTCCAAAAGCACCAGTCATTTCCTTTAAATAATCAGATGTCCTGCTGTGTGTGGATATTCATATAGTATGCCAAATGATTTTACTACCAACTTTCTTACAAACACAAATTGGCAGCAGGCACGAGTTCAGTTGGGCTAAATAAGTCACTCATAATAGACACAAAGAGAGGGTGGGACAAACCTCTCCAGAAGGGAACACCCTTTGTCAAATCGCATCCATAACATGGACTTGACACTGAGAGTCCATAACATGGCTGTACCCCTCAAAGAGCAGAGAAGTCTGTGTGGATGTGGTCACCACCCTCTTCTGAGAGAGTTTACAGGTTATGGACATGGATTAGTGGATTGTGAATTATTTAGGAGCTCCGTCAGACAATGTCTGCCAGGCACAGCCCCAGACTGTGAATGCAAACATGATATTGGACTGGTATTCGCGGAGGGAGTCCTCTATCTGCTGCTCGACGAACCCTCCCAGTGGAAAATCAACAACCTATTTCTGACAATAAGCAGTACAAACAGACTGGTGTAAGGTTGCATGCACTGTTTTATTCTAGCTAGTGTAAAGAAGTAATCATACACAAGCATTTACTGTAAATTGTAGCCTGTTTAATAAATAATACAGCATTATGGTTAAAGGCTTTTATTCCAGGAACCTTTCAGCAGCCTGAATGCAATGCGTGAATGTCTCTTTGGGAATAAAGCTCTGACTTAAATGTCTGCTCTCTGTCATGAAGGTTAGGTGTAAATGGAGATAGTGAGGGGCTGTGTGTATTCAGGTGCAGTCTGGTTGGTTAAACCTGTAGTACGGAACTTTTGTCTCCCCCCTCTCGCAGTGAGAGTAATTACCCAAACACTGTAGACTATTATCTTTCCTCTGAACGCAGAGGCTGTTTTTTTAATCTGGCGCATCAGAAACTTTTCTTGGAGGCAGGTTTTGGCGTCAGTTTTTTCCGCCATAGGCTCCGCCATACTCCTAGTCTCCGTCGCTACTGTTGCTCCCCTCTTCAATTCTGTCAAACTTGCTGGTTAATATCAAACACGTTGCTACCAGTGTGCAGTGCAAGAATGTCGCCGCAGACACCAGATTCAAAACTAGTATACTGGGAAACACAGAGCGATTTACCTGGCGCTGATCAGGCTTAATCAGCATTGTGTGAACTGGTTTGCCAAAGGCTTGAATGTAATGAACATTCATTTATATGTGAAAATTCCTGCACTCCAGCTTTAAAGCTAATGATGTCAGATGTGCTGTGGGATTTCTGCAGACACGTTTAAGCATCTTGTCTGCTGAGTGGCACATTAGGCATGGTGAAGTAACACATTACCCCTGTCAGTACAGGGCATCTCATACTGTCTCCTCCTTTTATGTCTGCAAACCTCTGTCATTACTTTGATTAAGCAACCACTAGCAATTATTCAGACTAAGTGTATCCAATATACAGAATAAAAGCACGGGCGTCATGGGAGGCCTGTTAATCAAGACCTCTGAAAGGAAAATTGCCGCTGCCGACAGCAAGATTAATTTTTGATACATTTTAGCAATGTTGGTATTATACGTTCACCGATCAACCGCAAGATTAAAATATTGACAGGTGTATATTGATTTTATCATTTTTCAATTATTGCAACTCGGTGACAGTTGTACATTAGGATTTTCTTGTGATTTGTGGTTAATTTTCGATACTGGAATATACAGAGAAGTTGGTTGCTTCCTCTTTTCTTCCTTAGCATTTAAATCTGTGTTTGTTATATTACCACAATTCATGATTACCATAACAGCATTTACAAACAGCTCAATTTGTCTTTTATACTGTGAAATCCAAAATTGGACCAGAACTCGTATTTAACCTGTGCAGGTGGTGCTCGAAGTGAAATCTCTGGTATATCTGGTGTATCATTATTCTGTTTGTTTCTTTTTTGCTTTCCTGTGTGTGGACATTCACAAATAAGGGAATTGTGTTGTTTCAGCTCGCCACTTGCAGGGTAGTTTCATCAGCTTTAAAAACAACAATTGCATGCCTCATATTTGCAAACTAAAAACGTCTATTCTAGAGCCATCATGTCAATATGAAATCATAAAATACAACAATTGCTGAAACAGTTCACACTCTGCACTTCTGAATCAATAACTGAAACAATTTAATATTTAGTCATAGTTGAGGGAGCTGTGCCGGTGGCTTTGTTGAATTTACCAGCAGTTGGATAATGGCAGGTAGTACTGCACTTTTCCATTTGTGATTCAGATGTCTTATATCACAATAAATTCTTTGATTAAATCTAAATGAATATCAAGGGAGTTGTATGCATTTGAAATAGAGTTTGTGGTAATCTGTAACACAGAGGTAGTTTTAATTAATCTGTCCCACCTGCACTACCTGTGTAACACCATGTTTGTAACAGGCTCATACAGACGCTCCTTTTGTCTTACACACACATGCACATAAACACCGCAATACTGTCGCAGCTCTTTTATAATGAAATTTTTGTTCCATGCCACTATCAAAGTTTCCCAGCTTAAACATCCTCAATTAGTAGAGTTTGAACTTCAGTCATAAGTATAATTATACCATTTTCAGGGTCTTATGCTAATAAGGCTGATTAAAGTGGCTGAAATCAGTTTCCAGTTGTGGCTCCAGCCACAGCAGAGATCCTTTTATGTATTTTGAAAGTAGAACACACTTTATCTATGTACATACTAAAATTCGGCTCAAGAGAGTACAATGCAAAAAGAAAAGAGCAGAAAAAGAGCATAATGAGCTAGCCAACTGGACTAGTTGCCAAAGGGACTGCAGTTCAAATAAAGAAGACGAAAACACATGTACAGTGATACAGAGCTGTACTGGTAGCTCAGCAAGGCCAAACGCCAGCAAAAGGCTGCAGCAATTCACACAGCAGAGATCCAGGGAACATTTATGGACCCTGGCCGCCAATTTCTTATTGGGAGAATTTTTGGCTTCATTGCTCCCTGTGGGCCTTTGCTGGAAGAATTAGAAATAGGTATGTTGTCGGAGGCAGACACGAAGGTATGTGGATGTTGAGGCTCTGCTGTCCTCCAAGGCTGCCATTTCACCCTTGTTAAGTTACACAGGCTGTGATAGCGGGCGGGGGCTTCAGTGAAAAGATGGAGATAAAGTGGGACATTTTACTATTTCTGTTGTGTTTGAGTCAGAGCATTTGTCGCTGGCAATATAGAGTCGCTATTTACCACAGGGACCCACTTATATTAACCAATCTGATAAGAGAGACACACTGAGACACACGCCGTTCTATCTCTGAGGCTCCCAATAGCCATAAAAGAGCTTTTGTTGACTCACATTTTGAATGGTTATTACTGTGAATACTGGCTTTCTTAGCAATAGGAATTTACAGACTTTATAGCTTTATTACATCAGCAGTATAGACCTTATAGTCTTTTGATACTCTGAAGTGTTGCTATTGGTTGATAATTGTTTTGTGGCAGGGAGGATGTGTGGCCAGTCTCATCTCAAAAGACACTGAGTTGAAGGACTCACGAGGAAGATAAGAGAGAAATACAAATATGTCTCTTACAGAGGCACATTTTAATCTATTAAAAATGTCTTTGCTAGTTTGGTTTTATGTCGAGAACTATCTATCTAACTGGCAAGTAAAAAACGAATTATAACATGTTTTTCACTAGAATACATTTCAACAACAAATGCAGTCAACCACAGTATGCTTCACATAATATTCTACAGTGCATGAAATATTTTAGTGCACTGTGTTGTTCAACTGACCCTGTCCTCCTCTAGAGCTGTGCCACAGGAAAAGTGTTTGACCTTTACTTGCTCAGTGAGGGCAAGTGGCCCGTGGGTGCAAGGCTGAATGCCAGCATCAAACTGCTCAGCACCCTGGCAATTCTTTCCCATTCCACAATAGGAAATGCATATTTTCAGACCTAGAGTTTTATGACAGACCTGTGAAAGCCCAAAAAGCAAGCACGAAGGACACAAATTTGAATCCTTCAGAGACAGATGGAGACAGAGTTTGGCTTTGTCTGATAATGTGTCTTTCCTCTTCTATACATCTGAATCTCATCTGTATTCTACTCTCAGTCCTCCATCCCCATTGATTAACCCCAAAGTGTAAAGCAGATCTTTTACTGGGTTTAAAGGACTCAGCTGTCAGGGGAAATTTCATGCCCAATGCCTTTTCCATTAGGGAGAAACAGGAGAATCTACCTCCTTGAGGGCATGCATCTAAAAGTTGTGGACCATGAACCCTATAGGCTCTTTTAAAGCTCACATTATGAATTAGAAAGCGTGTGAGGTCATACACCTCACTAGAGACAGATATAAAGCAACTCAAAGTTCTATGTTTATCCCATCTGAAGCCTGGTGATGAATATACAGTTCAAGGTTTACACAAAGCACTCAAGGCATTGGACCATAGACCTATAGCTTTGGCAGCTGTTTGATTGTTCAGAGGGTAGGGTTTGTGCGGATGTTAGACATTTATTCAGTGGCAACAAATATGATTACGAACAGAAAGTGGGAAATGTGAGAGATGGACAGGATTAGAGTGAGTGAGTGGAGAAAGAAATGGATCTGTGATCTAGTTATCTGCAGGCTAAGTGTGTTAGAATCTGACACTGAATTTCTATTCATGCTGCAGGTCTTCATGCATTACTATAGGCTGTGGTTACATACAGCTATCAGTAATTTTAAGAAATAGGTTGACAGTTTGGGAAATACGCTTGTTGTCTTTTTATGAGAAAATAGACATGAAGCTATACCTAGCAGTTAGCTTACATTTGCATAAAGAGTGGAAACAGGAGAAAACAGCTAGCCTGGCTCTGTTCAAAGGTAAAAAAAAATTCCACTCTTTAACACCTCTAAAGCTCACTAATTAAAATGTTACCTTGTTTGTTTAATCTGTCCAAAAACCAAAGTGTAAATTTCCGTTTTACAGGGGGGGGACTGTTTCTTGGCTGATTGACCTTGCCAGGCAACCAGTGGAGATTCCAAGAAGTTAGTGCTCCCAAACAAGAAGTAGGCATACAATCCCCCGTAAAACAGCAAATCAGTGTTTTACACTTTTAGTACGGATTAAAATGCATCATGTTAATCGGTGATCTTTAAAGGTTCTAGTAGGTGGATTTTGCTACCATTCAACAGAGCCAGGCTAGATGTCTCCCCCTGTTTCCAGTCTTTATGCTAACTTAGGTTAATAATTGAATAAATGAATAAGAACTTTTTCAAAACTTACTTTTCTTTTCTACACCAATCTACAAGGATATGTCAGAAATTTTACAATCAATCCTGAAAATAACTTTAAATACATTTATAGCCACTTGCTTGTCCGTTCTTTCACAAATAAACCATAGTCCTAAAACACAAGTGAGATGAGTTTGAGTGTAGACAATAATTTACTGAAACGTACTTCACTATAGAGGAGTGCTGAGGGAATGTGCTGAGTTGAGATGAGAGGATCTGTAGTGTGCTAGCTTCACAATCAGGGAGCTGAAATGACCAGAGCAGACCCCCTGTGATGCTGCATTTGAAATGGGGCCCCAGTAGACACGGGGGGGAGAGAGAGATTTGAAAAGAAAAAAACAGCCTAGGTGTACAGTGTACAAACGCCCTGTTTCTATACATTTTAATACATTTAATCAATTTTTGGAGAAATAACTATGTCCAGTAGCTTACCGACAGCAGTATGTAAGGAGCCGTAACTGCCAGGAGTTTGACAATTTGAGTCGTGGCTCCCACAGCATGAACAGAAATGAAAACTACTCTGATTTTCAATTTCTTCATTTGGAAGATTTCATCTGTTCTAATTAATTCAAAATTAAACCTTCATCTTATACTGATGATCTGACAAACAAAAAATAACATTCTAGAAAAATAAATTTGGATGTTTAATTATGTATTGTCCATGAAAAATCACACTAAGAAATGTTTTCACACTAGTGTAATTCATTGAAAAAGGTGTCTACTATCAGTTACTGCTTTTACGTCTTGCAAAAAAAACATACTGATTGACAGTCATTGTCTATTGTGATGTTTAATATTCCTATCTGAAGATTATACATTTAGAGGCTCTCTTTAGTGTCTGAGATGTGATAACGACTGACTGGGGCAAGTTTTCTATGCGAGAGGAGCAGGAGAGACCAAGGCTTAACAGGGACTTAAGCCAGAGAGCTGGGCAGGAAACAGATGGCATTGGTGTAGGGAGTGGGGGTGGGAGGTACACAGATAGACACGGTGCCTGGCCAGAGGATATTACAGCAAGCCTGGACAGACTCATCCTCTGTCCTCTACCTCCCTGTGGATTAATAAGCCCATCATGGCTACTGCTCATATGGGGAGCTACAGAAGGGATGTGACACTGAGGGGGTGATACTGTAACTGGTTAGCCATTTTGTCCCACTTTGTCTATCTAATGTTTGGGGACGATGTTAATGCTGCAGATGTTACAATGCAGTCACTTTGTCAAGTAATGGAGGGCAAAGGAGTAGAGTCAGACAAATGTGAGGGCTTTGATTTGGTCCACTGAGAACACTTGAAAGACTGCAGGTGTTCCATCATTTTGGTTATTTTTATACCAGCACGGCCAGACAGGTGGCCACGCTTATGACTGACATAAAAACAAGGCGAAAAACCCCTTTCTGGTTATATTCTTCTAACCTGGCCTCCATAGAAGGACATTTTACCCTCCACCTTGCCTGAAATGGCTTTCTAACACAGGCTCTAGCATTCTGTGTAGCTGCTGCTGTGTCAGTATCGACTTTGTCTTGAGCTTTATAGGTGTCGGTGACATTTCTTATATTCATCACCTCTGGCGCAGCCGAGGGTCTGTCTAACCTTTGAGGCACCAAGTGGTAGAGCACTGGAAGAGCAGAAACCAGCTCAGCTGACCTTTAAGAGTGCTTTCAAATTACCGCCCCCCCCCACACACACACACACACACACACACACACACAAACACACACACACACACACACACACACACACACACACACACACACACACACACACACACACACCTGCCAGCCAACTCTCAGTCCGCTGGCTCCTCTAGACACTAGTGTCTAGTGCCGACAAGCTGGATCTGTCGCTGTCTTCAGCTCCCCAGAGATCCGGCTGGCCTCAGCAGCCTGTCTCTAGGTATAGGCTTTCAAACTAGGATGGCAAAGGAGAGCAGACAGTGCATCTTGACTTCCACACAGTGATGATAGATAGTTTTACTTCAAATAGGCCAGGGACTCCTCTCTCCTGGGCTATGCTCCAAATCGCTGTCACTCTGTGGGTATGTGTGTGTCTGCTTGAATCTGTGTATGCATAACCATCAAAATCCTCTCAAACCCATGAAAAAAGTTGCTTCCCGTCACAACAGTTGTTAACCAGCAGCAAATTTTTTGACTTGCACTTTCACAAAACTTAAAAAACAAAACCTGTACATCATCTTCAGGTCCTGCATTACATTAATTTTTATTTTCCATATGACTTACTGTATAAATTTCATGTCCTCTTCATAGTGTAAAAAGTACAATGTGCACATGTGTGTAGTTGGTGCTTTATCATTGAGTGGAAATGTCAAACTATAGGCGTATATGAAGGTGACTTCCAGTCACAGGTGTCACTGCAGGTCCCTGGGAGGAATAACATGAAACTCCGCGGTAATAATAACACTCATGCAGCCTGCTAGAGGAATGCTCTTCTCGCCGGTGTTAACATTTGACAACTCTTTGGTGGGGAAATTAGCTTCACTGGTCACCGATTGATTGATTGATCAATTAAAATACATTATGATTTTCCTGGAACAGCCTGTTTTTCAACCTCACCGTACTTCAGATTTATAAAAGGCTGGTCTTAATGTTATTCAAATATCTTCGAAATAACTTCTGGCAGTAAAAAAGGTTCATTCTAAGATATGTATTCACTTTCACTGTTCCTTACTTTTCCATACGGATCAGCTCAGTTCGGGCGCAGAAGTGATCCACAACTGCTTCCACTACCCAATCTGTATATGAATACACAAACTGTTGTTTGTACAGAGGTTGGGGATTATAGCAAGATGCTTCCTCTGAAAGGTGCCTTAATCCTGCTCCCGGCTTGCAGATTAGAAGCGCGTGCTTCTTGAAGATTTTAGTCAATATCAGCTCCTTCCTCCAGCATGTAAACACATTTCAACACTGATTATCCCACAAACATTGCTTTGGACCCGCAAAAAATTCAGCCCTTCGTGAGATATCAAAGGCATTACTGCATTCATACATGCATGCATGTATCATCTCCAGGGGCAGTGCGGTGGAGCCTGTGTTAAGGCTTCAATAACTGCCGCTTCATAGCCAACTAGCACGTGGTCTTTTCTGACAGATGGCCAGAGGAGATGTGAAATCTGAGCAGGCAGAGAGAGGTGGGATGTCCATTGTGGCATTATGGTTTGTCTCATGTTATCTGCCTTTTGCCACGGCTCAGGCGCTTCATGCATGGCCGCTGATACAGGACCACCACAGATTGAGATATAAAAGCATAGACCCGGGTAGGAGCAATACAGTGGAGGAGGGAGGACTGACCGATCTCACCTTGACAGTTTGAGGGAAGCTGCTAAAACGTATTTTTTTAAACTTGCCTCTCCAGCTGTAGGGTTGATGGGTGTCTATGTGTATGCATGTGTGCCTCTGCATGGCTGTGAGGTGTTTGAGGAGCTGATGACAGATGGTCATCATCACTGTCAGTGACATATCTGTCAGTGTTTCCTCTCATCCACTGAGGGCAGCCTGTTTTTCTCTGTGTGATCTTTTTTTTCTTATGATATACAATGGGCTTGAGGTCACAGAAGATCAGAGATGATAGAGGTCTCAGCCCCCCATCAATCAATCAATTTCTCTTTCACAGCCCCTCCCATCGGACATCCTCTCTTAGTCTTTCTATTTTTCAGTCTTCTTCTGTTTCCTCTTTTAGTCAGTCAATATCCGTGCCAGATTAATTTTGTCCTCATCTGTGCCTGGCTTCAGTGGCTGTTTGGTCTATAGTGTTTTGTCTGCACAAGCAGGTCCAATTTTAAGCTTTGCATTTTTCGGTGGGAGCCATTACTGCAAAATCCTGTCAAAACAGGGCTTTTTGCAGGTTGACCTTGATGCAGTGGAAGCTATCTGTCCTCTAGCGTTAGTTAATCACTGTGTCTCCTTGCTATGAAGAGAATGCTTCCTTATCGTGACAGGCAGTGGACCTGTCAGTAACTGTGGGGGGAAAAAGACTTGGTGTCCAAAAATATCAGCAAAATTGACAAAACCTACCCTAATCAGTCTCCTGTGGTGCAGCATCAGACAGTGTTCCCGATCTGTCAGCGATCTGCGGTGCAGTCCCAGTGGAGATTGCACGCCATCCCCCATCTCTACATATACAGCACCGACTAGAAATATACTGTGTGTACACACTATGAATGCAGAGAGGGAAGGAGGCACAGTGCACAATCCTGTCTCTCTGCTGGGAATGAATTGCACACGCACTGAGAGATCAGAAGGTAGGACGGGAAAGGTATATTTGTGTGTGTGTGTGTGTGTGTGTGTGTGTGTGTGTGTGTGTGTGTCTTATCTTGGTGAGGAGAAGGGTAGTGTATGACAGGCGACACAGTGTACTGCTTCTGAAAAGCCTCCACCAGTGACACTTGTCCTCTCTCATATCTGTGTCTGGACTATTATTGTCATGGAAGCCGGCGTAGCCCAGCGGCAGGGGCCTGAATCTAGATATCACCAGCCGACATCTCTAATTGAAGCAGGCATGCAAATTATACCCCTGTTTATTCTTATAGATGATTACATCTACAAGCAGCCAGCTGTGGAAATAGAAACCTTTACGACATAAGGTCAAGCTGGCCATTTCCGGAGAATTTCAATGGACAGGTTACACCCCATGTATATTACAAGTGTTTGACCAATGCACAGGCAAGCTTATTCACACTGATGGATTTGTACTGCAAAAATAGAAAACATAACTGCTGGTACTAGACAAGCATTTTTACCGTTATGATCCAACAACCGCAATCAAATAAATCACAGTTGCTGCTACATTCAAACAACTGCTGATGATTTCAAGAGGCACACAGTGCAGAGTAGTCTGTAATGGACTCACATTTTGACCTGTGTCTTTTCTTTCCCCTGAAGATGGAATGAAGCCTCCGCTGTGTGCTTGATTTATAAAAGCACTACTGTCCAAATTAATTTGAAATGGAATGTCAGGGTTGCCTTGGAGACATGCTGAGGAGGAAGCCAGCCATTGTAACTCACCTGAGATGTCATAGGAACAGCCAACTCTGCGTTTTAAGAAATGAAAATTAGTTGTGGGTTGTGGTGAAAAGCTTGAATAATACAGGAAAATGGTTTGGGGATTTGTCAGGGCCTGCACGTGTATTTACAGCTCATGCTGTATTTTACAAACAACCGTGTCTCCAAGAAACTGCAAAAGCAAGTACGTTTTGTAGGAAACGTAATCGCAACTGAATTATGTTTAGAGGCAACATATTATTTGAAAGAGTGAAGCGCTACATTTATTAACAGCAGGGGAGTCACCAGGGGGTGGTTTGGGTGGATGGCGGGTGTACAAAGTGCACAACTGTCAAACCTGAGATTGGGGTTTGCATCCAGAGCCCTGTCTTTGGTTTAGACAATAAAAGCACTTTGGTTAAAGTTCGGGAAAGATGGTGGTTTTGGTTAAATGTAAATAAACACGTTGTGTCTGAAGTCACTGTGAACTTTTTCTGTGTCAAACCAGAACATGATCTTTCTCTATCCTTAACCAAGTGCAGTGAGAGTCTAAATAGAACCATAAAAAGTTAAATAATTCTATAGTCACTACAAGTGGATATTGTGATGCAAGATTGGATATTTTGGTGGAAAACAAATACGTATGACTGTGAACATATTACTGATACATTCAGTATCAACATACTTCCCACTCTCCAAATACGTAAATTAACATGTCCTCATTATGTTTATAGACAACCTAATCTGGTTGCAGAAAAACTTATTTGCTGTTGGAGTTTAGTTGATTTCAAGGAGACATGGTTATTTAAGAGAGAACATCAAGGGGTTACACATTTAGTCACACATGCACACCAATTTAACAAAGAACATAACAGAATGTCACTGGAAAATATTTAAAGGCCCTGAAATCTCTCTATTTTCTCAACTGGCTTCTAATGAGCAATGGGATCCTACATCAACACAAAACAATCTATCAAATTCAGAGCAGCTTTATGCATGTCACATTCCTTTCTTTCTTTCTCTCTGTTCTTTTTACTGCTTTGAAGTAGGCAGGGCTCAGTTAGAAAAGGGTAATTTCACATCATTTCCATGCACCAATCAGGATTTAGCAAAATGTGTAACAGAATAAGATGACAGTGTAAGGACTGTTTGGTCGATTAATCCTGCTGATTATTTTCTTGATTAAATGATAAATTATTTGATGTAATGTGCAAAACGCTAAAAAAGCCCATTAACATTTCCCAGAATCCAAGGTGACTTATATGTAAGAAAAGGAAAGGAAGTAAATGCAGCAAATCCTCACATATGAGACCCTAGAACCATCACTTATTTGGCATTTTTGCATAAGAAATTACTAATTGATTGAATTGTTTTAGCTGTACTGTCAGTCTAATCTAATGAAACCACACTCTTACAGTTCTTATGAAACTGATTAGTTGAATTTTTGAGTCTTAAATTTGTAATGACTAATAGCTCAGGATGTTTTTTTTCCCCTAACTTTGACAGTTGCTTATTTAGTAATAAATACTTAATGTTATGGAGAAATACTTAGGATTTGAAACCTAGTTTTCAGGGGCTTTGAAAGACCATGGCAGTGGTTTTTCAAGTTTTAACCCATTTACTACAATTCAGGTGTACTTTTACAGGTTCATCATTTTGCAAAACCTGTCAATGATTTTTTTTCAACCATTATAGGCATCCATTGGTTTTCTTTCATTTCGATATACAGTAGCTGAAAATTCTATTAGCAGAGTCTTGACACTTAGAGTTGTGTAATTGATTACAGTAAACACGAAGTCTGAGTTAATTTTGGTCAAAGGGCCTATATTGTTTCAAAGGTCTGGTAATTGATTTTTGTACTGAAATGACTCGAAACCAGTGGTAGGAGAAATACACTTAACAAATCCCAAAGAATATATTTGAAAATCAGGGTCTGCAAAAATGTTAAGTATAGATAATTTGTAGTTAAAGAGCTTAAAGCTGCGGATATGTTTTTTAGGAAGCTAAGGGAATTAATTTGGGCTACACTCATACAATGTGCTGATCTAGGAGGTTTGCTTAACGAATCATATAGCTCTAATGCTAATTAGCTAATTGTTGCTATGTTCTTTCTTTATGGTATACTTTATATCACCATTTTCTCAGGTATTTCTGCTAAAAAAAAACTTTCTTCTAATTAAGAGAAAATGCAAGATCAACTTGTTAGATACAAGCACTAGTCCAATCTTTCTATAGTCGCTTCTGGATGTTACAGATGTTACACTGGTGTTGCAACCTTACCTTGGCTTGCAGAGCACCCTGTGTGTAGCTGGCTCAATCCTTCTGCCCTGTCTCACCAATTAACGAGCTATCAAATCAGTGCCTCCAGCAATCCACGTGTTAGTATTAGCACTGACAGCTGTTTGTTAATTTTAAAAGGCATTGTGTAAACTGCTCCTGTCAATACAATTCCAACAACACAGCAAAGAGCCCTGTCTGTTTCATTCATTGACATGGTCTTTTTCTCCTTTTCCTATTAAATCATTCCATCTTCGTAGCAACCCCTGAAAACCCACTTTTTTCTTTACATTCTGTGGTCTTTGTCTCGTTTGGCACATACTTCTTTATGCTTTCTCATTCAACTTTGGATATATAGCCAGTAGGCCTATAGATCCTCAGTCAATCTGTCCCTGACCTTCTTAATACCCACTTTTACCTGCAACATGAGAGTTGGGGAAGAGAAAACTGCATCTGATTTGTGTGCAGACTCATGGCTCAAAAAGCCCTTGGTTTACAGCTGTGAATTCCAGGACTCACTCAACAAGCCAACGGATCATGCCTCTTATGAAGTCTGATTCAAGCACTGAGCAGGGCAGCATCAGGGGATCTGTGTGTGCCTGTAATGAAATGAATAGCATATCAATAATTACTGGATAGCAGGATTAAATCCATCTTCATAAATACTAATGTTAAAGTTGATTTAAGCTTGATAGATCGATTGTTATGATCAGAATCATGAATCATGAATTATGATCATTACATTAATTCCACTCTAAACTGAAAAAAATCTTACACCCCCTCTCTCTCACTTACTAGATGCTACATTGTCTTTTAAGCAATTCAGTGCATTTATTCCAAAATCTATATCTTGATGGCCCTGCGGAAAGATTCTTTAAGCTTCCTCCAAAAGCCAACTTGAGAAAATATTTGAAAAGAAAATCAATTAATTTGCTGTTGTAGTGCTTAAGATGTAGTGCTGACACTACATTACCATAGCAACGAGAGCACAATTTTAATTTCAAAGTATTAGAAAACCCACACTGTAGAAATAAATTGTTAGCAGCACACACAAAGCATAACTATGGCTATAATTATGACTTTTAATAATATGGGTGCAGTGATAAATGGTGGAGACACTGTCATCAGACATTGTGTTTGCCTTTGATCACTCCCTCTGTTAAATCAAGTCAGTGCTGTATTCAGTCCGCTAAAGCTCCTTATTGTCTGATAGACTTTTTTGACAATAATAGAGATATATTCTCTCCTCATTTAAAATGTTGACAATAGTGGTGGCCAGGAGAGCACTTTCTCAACACCTTCACAGACTGTCTGTTGAGAAATGGTGTGTAGTTGCCCTTGTCTAACCTGCTCTAGATGAGGAGCACTGATCATACGAGAGGACTCATTTTTGTCCATTATAAGCCCTGTGACATGACTGGGCTGCCTGCGAGGACAGTACCATTGGTGAATTTAATATAAAGTATAAAATGAGTCTATAGGAGATGTGGGTGCTTTGAGGGAGGGGCTCATAAATCGTTTGCTGCAGCCCAACTGCGTGCTTTCTTTCAAAAAGGACCAACTATCTAATAATACAACAGCAGGTTGATATTTACCACTGTCATGATTCTAAGTTTAGTTTTGATCACTGATACCTTGGGCATTCACTGGTCAGTGTTGCCAGGTTGTGTGTTTCCCGGCCAGTTGGGCTATTTTTTCTTTGATTGGGTGGGTCATAATTGATCAGGGTTGTTGGGTTGTTGATACTTTTTGTACTATTAAGACACTTTAAAGTGTAAAGCAGGCAAAGGAGATTTGCAGGGGAGCCCTTGAGGGACACAGGGGAGGCAAAGATAATGAGCACGGTGAAAGGAACAGGTGCATGCAAGTGCTCAAAAACAACAGGAAGTGAATTATTGTAGTTTGGCCAGCTTATAAACATGATCAACAGTTGCAGCAGCGGAAGTGGCTATCGAGGTAGGCTGCTTTAAAACTCATAGAGCCCAACGCCACAAATTGTGTCATAAATCTGAGTCATAACTCAGTCATATCAACAAACACACAGACATGATTTTTAAATTCAGAATTACTTACTTGAATGTACATCACGAATAAACATCCATAAACCCCCTTAGAAATCATAGAAAAAAGATACTCCTTAAAACTCCAGAAGTTGCCTGAGAATCATCACGTTTTAAGGTTTTCATCAGTATCAAATTCCTGTATTGATAGTTGGCAATATATCCAATTGTACAGAGCAAACAAGTCCTGCTAATAGCTTGTTTGGTGTTTTTAATTTTCCAAAACATAAACAAATATAGGCTATAAAGTGGTGTTCAAGTTGTAGCATACAGTGCAACTCACTGTTGATATAACTGAAGACTTTTAATGTTTAATTGAAACATTATCCAAAGTGGTTAGGGATTATCCAAAAAAAATCAAAACATTTAATTATACTGGTGTATGAGCTCATATTGTATAAATAGACCTCCTGTAAAGTCGTCTGTGCAAGCAGCTTATTCTGACCCAAAGTTAAATTTTATTGTTAGGCCACCTGTAGCGGCAAGGAAGTCAGTTGACATAGTATAAAGAGGACTGTGACACAGCAAGCCGCTGTTCGGTTCCTGTTTGAAACCTAAAGTCCACCACTGGTGCTGAGATGATTGTTGCAGTTGTTGCAGTTAGGGCTCAGACATGCATATATTGTATTTGTGTATTTTACTAATCAATATTGGGTTTCATTTACTTTGCCACAAAATGGAAATGCATATTATTAAAGCTTGTAAACATGTCAGAGGGCCAAGAAACCAGTGGGAATCTGGTTATGGACATGGCACATAATGCAGTAGCTATAAATAAGAATGCGGCATCTCAGTCAACATGCCTGATTTAATAAGGACTGAAAGACATTGTTGGCTCTGCTCCATTTGGAGTCATATGTTTTACTCCAGCAACAGATGAGAGAATTACAATCTTACTAGTCGGCAAGGAAATGGAACTGGATGTGTCTGCTGCCAACTGGGAGCAGCACGTAAGAGGCAGAGGCCGTGATCTGAATGTTTCTCTTCCATTTAAAACCTTCAGTAATAAATGGATATGAGTTTACCCTCAGCTTTCATCTGTGCCTCAGACATAGAACAACTTTACCACTGCCTAAGATCCAACAGGCATGTTTTAGCCACAATAATGATGTGGCGCTATGGTTGGTAGTGTCGGTCTGTCCACCACCTTGGTCCAGACTGGTTATAGACTCTTGTCTTCTTGTTGTTTTAGACTGATTACTATGGATATATAATTGTTGTAAATTGCAGTAATTGCTTGTGTACTTGGCCAGCAAGTTGAAACTGAAAGATATGTTATTAGTATTTAGAATTGAGGCAACAAAGGCACTAATACTGTATTACAGGAAGATGAAGTGGACTTTTTCCTTTCATTTGAATTTGATTTCACCATATCAGTAAATTAACTATAATTGCAGCTCATATTCACAAACTGTTTATAATGGATCTGCTTACATGGTCTGTTGCTTTCTCTATGATACACTGTACATTTTGAGATAGTGTATAAAAAAGGGTTCAATCTGAATAGAGATGATACAACATATAGTAGCTCTGAGAGTCAACAAACTCATCTCAGTGTGTCCATTTACATCCCTGCTGTTATAGTTTTAAATGTATAAGTGCTCTTTGAAGCAGCAGTGACGCAAAACCAACAGACGCAGCTAGGTTTTTTTGGCATTGTGCCTTCTCCATCCTTGCCTCTCTTCTGTCCATGTGAGTGTGCAGGGGATTGTTATATATCCATCTTCACTACACTAACTATAAGGTTGTTCAGTAATTTGAACAATTCATGCCATATGTGTAAGTGTATTTTATTCACCACTGTAAAAGTTGAACTGTTAAGACCAAGATTGTTAAACATGTGAACAGAGAATGAAACTTAGCTCATAATAATTCTACTAAATTAAATTTTTTTTTTTCAAGTAAGAAATTACCTGATGATGATCAGGTCATCATGCTGATCACCACAGCTCCAACAGCTAATTTTGCAGTGATAAATGAGAAATGTCATTGATTGTTTTTTTTTGTTTGTTTTTGGGTTGGTTTTTTTTCCAGTTTTTACTAATCAGTTAAAAGCATTTGAATTGGAACATGTGAACTAAAACAAACAAAACTGGGCGTTAGCTGGCAGGGAACTAATAAGAAAATCATTTGGTTCATTGGCCTGTAGCTAAGTGACAGAGAGCCTGAGTCCCCAGTGTAATTAAGCAGAGGTTTGAGCTCATGAGTCATCAGTCTGCATGATTTTTGTTATGCATGAAGCTGTGTGATGGCAGTTGAGGGCCGCTGGTGATGGTGATTACGATTCTGGAAAAGTGTAGGCAGCAAACCTGTGTTTAAAATCAACCCTTTGGCTGTACCAAGCAAAACAATACCTCTGTAAACTCCTGACAAGTTTTATTCCAGTGGGAAATGAAAAGGGGCATTGTCTGCAAGTTTGAGAGATTTAGTTGTTGTTGTTTTGCTACCTCTGGTAAAAGGTGGTTGTTATGTGGGATGAAAGTGGGTGCTGCACTGGCAAAATTGAATGTGCTTTTGTGCAGACGTTTCAGAGCGATGTCCCTGTAGTCCAGGGATGATTGCAGTCAGGGAATGAACGTCTGCCGCTAACTGACAGGCATCACTTTGTATCAGGAAGCTGACCGCTCTGCGCTCCAGAGTGCTGTGTCAATTACAGAGCAGCAGCACAGGCAGGTGGAAAAGAGGAGAGCCTCATTTCTGTGCTGCAGCAGTCTGGAGATTGGCTTCAGATTGCTCCAGGCACTGACTCTATTCAGCCAACCCTCTCTTTGACTGGCTCAATCACCCAAACACAGCACATAGCTGGATGAGAGAAAGATTTCATCCATATCAGTACCATGTCTACTGATGTCTTCCAAGCATACAATGTTTTGACTTTGTATGCTCACTACAGCTTTAAATAACAGACAGGTCATCTGTGATGAAAATACATTTGTGTTTGTGTTTCCTGAACCCTATACGTTCCTCTAGGCCAGGGGTTTTCAAAGTCTCACACTGTGCCCCCCCCCACCCAAGACAAAATTGAGACAACTGCACCCAGGGGGTAACATCCCCATCGCCCCCCTGGATGTTATTTTAAATTGTTGACTTTTTTGTCTGTTATGTCCACAGGTTTTAAATTCAGGGCAAATCATTGTATATGCATAGATAGAGGAGATGGTCAGTGATCAGGAATATAAGAACCATGTCTATTGGACATTCTGAGCCTTAGCAATGACAAAACCTTTCCTATTCTGTCAAGCTTGTTACCATTCACAGTTCCTGTTTCTCATTATACCCATTGATGTACAGACAACTATCACTGGATTACTTTGATGCTGAAGAAAACTTAAAAACCAAATTCAGAAGTTATGCAGAGCAATCTCTTTTCTATGATTTCTTAGCAGATTAATAGATATGTATTCTCAAAGGACATTGGAAAGAACAGTATCCCCAGGAAGTGTAAGACACACGGAATCAAAAAATGTGTATCATGTCTCTGTGTTCAGTTTCCTTCTGAGGAGAAGTACAATTTTTGACACAGATTATAGTACGTGTTTTAGAGTACCTTAATTGCCTCCTTTCACCTTTGCCCCCTGTTTTGAAGTTTGAAAACATTCTGCTCTGAGTTGTAAACTTTACTACTCAAACTGTAACTCTGATGACTCCCCAGTGACCCTTTGAGGAGGAGCCTCCCTATAGCCAGTGCACTCTGGTTCTGCTAACATTTTAAATTTGATTTTTTTCTTTGAAGCTGACTGTGCCATGGAAGTGCTCCATTAGCCTTGCCTCTTTGAAAAACCTATATTGAAACTTCCCCATTCTGTCCAGCCAGAAATTGAGGTTAATTTTGATCATTATCATACAGGATGGTGATAATTCATGGAAATATTTATGGGTGAATAATTGTAGCTGATGGGTTTTATATTATGAGTTCAGCCACTGCGGAATAGTTTCAGTTCAGGAAGAGGAAAATACTTGAAATTTATAATAATGATTTTGGGAGATCAGTTGGATTTATGAGAACACATTATCCACGAACAGAAGCACTTGCTGGTATGGTGATGAGCTAATTTATACATAGCATGTCTGCCGGACATTTAATAAATTCTATAATGGACGGTTGGTTTGGACAGGGAGTGCATGGGGCAGGCTAATCTCCAGATGACTCTCTGACATTCCTAACAAGAAGGAGAGACAGGGACAGAAAGATACGGTTGAGGAAACTTCTCTTCTCTCTGTCCTTTGATAAAAGAAGGTGATTTTTAATAACAAATTCCAGTGTTCAAGTTCTGCTGCCCTATAAGTAAGATGAGTCCCATGGAGACATTTTATTTAAGTTTTTCTAACATAATTTTATCCTCCTGGGATTGAGTTGCACTTTAAAGGGTAATTTATTGCCTCAGTTCCTTTTGATTCTCATTCACAAAATGTAATAAGACACACACCATATAGTATTATTTTCCAGCTAGATTTTCAGTTTACTCTCAATGGAACACTACTGGCTCTGCTGGCTAAAAGAACATTGAGGCTTATAGTAGTGGAAGAAAGGCCAAAGCATTTGATGAAACCTGAAATGCAGCTGAAGTTGTATCTGCTGAGTAGGCAAGGAAACTTGACAGAGCCTGAATCTATAGTACACTCCATAAGGAATATACTGAAACGATATCCCGGAGAAAAGCATGACCTTCTTGTTTTGTAACTTATTTAAGTTCTGTCTTCAGCCCCTCATGTGGCTCTGAGTGGAAAAGTCAGACTGCACTTTTAATGAGATCTGCTCACTTTAATGTAAATTGTACTCCAGGGAAAGCAGGGTTATATTCTCTAATTGAAGTGGCTGCGTGGCAGATTTGTGGATGTGTGGAAGACCTGGTTTGAAATGCTATAGACATGTCAAGTGCATTACGGCTTTTGTAGAGCACACCCTATTTAGGTAGGCAGGTGTGCTCTCATGTATGGAGTATAAAAAACCCCACGGATGCACTGATTGATGGTTATGTTATAGTGCTTTTATGTTTTGCATGGTGTTAGCTTCATAAGCTAAGCATTTCTGGGGTTTTTTTGTTTTGTTTTTTTTTAAATATATGGTTATTTTTTACCCTTTGGGTACATGCAGTATGTCTTATGGTTATTTGATGCAGACTCAAGGAAGCTAAATACTGCTCACAGTACCACTGACTAAAGGCCTGGACCAGGGACTCATATCTCGAAAGCATTTTAAGGTTAAGATAATCAAAGACTGAAATGATCTTACAAATCTGTATATATTTAAGGGGTGTTTCCCAAAAGCATCGTAACAACGACACTCTCAGAAATGATGGTAGATTAGTGAGTGACTCCTACCCACTTGCTTGAGGTTAAGAGCATCTTAACAAGCTCCAGAACCTGCAGGAAGAACCAAAAACTACATGTTTTATTTAAGTTTTAATTTATTCATTTAAAAAAAAATTTAAGTCTTTGCTTTTGTCAGTGATGTTTGATGTAAAATGAGTGCTAATATTTGAATTACAAAAGAATTAAACCAACACATGCACAAATGAATTCAACAATTGATTTGCACAGTTGACCTGCAGTTTCTGTCATCATCATCGTCCTTTCCCTCTTCTTGTCTAATATATTCATCTCTTCTGGCTGAAATGCCACCTTCCTGAAGGGACCTATTTCAGGTTTTGTATCCTCTCTTTTCTTTTTACTTACCACAAGCTTATTTAAGTAGGTCTCATACAGAAATGATGACAGAATGACATTCACAATAGATGATGAGCATATTCATGAAACTTACAGGAACTGTCACTGCTCCATTTTAGGTTTAATATGAACTTTAGAGTCACATCTGCCTCAAGCAGCAGCTAAACCTATCAGAGTGTGCTATCTTGAACTGACTTCCACCCAGGAACATGAACTATGAAGGACAGAAGGCTGAAAGGTATAGGCTGTTTACTGTACATTAAGCTTCCGTTTTACACCGAACAATCTCAATTATAAAACATTTCTTTGTTTCATTTATAACACATTTCTTTGTGTTGTATACAACACTTATGCTTTGTACGTTGTAACATACAACATGGCTTGCAGAGAGTTAAATATGCAAAGTTTTTTTAAAGTTATTCAGCATCATCTTCTTCAGAAATTTAAGATTGTTTGTAGAACCGCTCTTAGAAATGACTCTTGGACATCCTTACAGTGTTAAGGTTAAGGCACATAGCACATAACTGTAACTGCAACGTCGATGGTTTGAATCCAGCCATGGACCTGTGTTGCATGTTATACCACCCTCTGTCTTACCCCGTTTCCTGTCAATCTCTCTAATAAAGACAAAAATGCCCAACAACATAATGTTTTTAAAAAGGAAAGAAAAGAAAATGCTCTTCACTTCTAAGATTGATCGTTATTAGGAAACAGGGCCTAGCCTATTTGAAAAGATAAACCTGTTATCACAAAATTTCCTTTAAAAAGCCTAATCTACCCAAATAAAGCTGTCACTTTTCACATTGTGTGATAAATTTGAGTCTACAAAGGGACTTTTTATGCAAGTTTGTTGCACAAACATTTTTCGTCGAAAAAATTTGCCAAGGAATAAATGTTTTACTTAAAATAATTTCATTGCGCTTCTGTCACACAGAAGAGATCAGAGAGATGGTTAAAGATTATTTGGAATCAGTAATCCTACATGACCAGTTTCGTCTGTATGTGCCCTTCCCTAGAATTATACTCAGTGAAGAAGATGGGTTGTGGCGTGCAGTGCACTGACAGGCAAGGAGTGACTCAGACAACCGGAGCTGAGCCAATCTCTCCCCTGCCAGTGACCCCTCTAATCACATCAGAAGTAGTCCTGTGCTAACAATTTCTCCCCTGAGACACTGCACACAAACTGCACTCAAACACGGTGGAGTTTGAGCAGTGTGAATGTAGTTGTGCCATAAGCCAGCTGGAGCAAACACAAACCTGCTGAAGGAGGGATTCAAAAAAGCACAGTCTGATCCCTGAGGAGCAAAGCAGGGTAAACCATTCAAAGCTCTGTTGCGAGGTCGAGTGTTCATTCTTCCAGATTGTCAACCCACAGCTGAACTGTGTGACAGGATGGGCCCAGATGTCACCTTATAGACGGCATCGCTGTCTTCCTCTGAGGTTATGCACAGAAATTTTTCTGTGTTGAAAATGGGACAGTGGTGGTTTATTCCTGTCACACTGCCACCTTTCTGCTTTAACTTACCCTGTATCTCTCTCATACCCCTCATTAGTTGTTTGTGTTATCTGTTTAGCTCAAAATGATGCCCAGAGTGGCTCTTAGTAGATGCTCTACACATGAAAGTGTTGTTTTTGCATCTCAGAGAGGAGTGTTTGCAATTTATAAATGCTGGAATTCTTTAGCACTGTAGCATTAACCAGGTTCCTGCAGTCATTCCCTCCTCTGCTTTAGCCCTCTCTTTTTCCCTGATAGAGTAGAAATCTCTCTCGTCTACAGTTAAAGCTGCAATCTTATTTCCCCCCCGAAGCAAAAACAGAAAAGTAAGTGAAGTACTTTAAAGAAACGCGTTCTGAGTTGAAAATTCATGTCGCTTTAATAAAGTCAAATTAATGTTGGGCTGTGCCTGGACATGCATTTACCAAAACACAGCAGCTGTATTTTGAAAATGTGCCAACATCTCAACTGAAGTTTTTCTCTTTTGTAGTATTTACTCTGGTCTCATTGTGACTTGTTAAATAGCATTAGCGAAAATTGCAGTGCTCTGGCGAACAGCAGGGAATAAGAAATTACATGCGTAAAAAATTTTGATCTGCTGTTTAAATGTAAGACAGGGCCACTGTGCATGATTATTTCTTCCCTCTTTTCTGTTACCATTCCCGAGACCTCTACTGCTCATTTTGTATGCACCTTCCATCCAACTACAATTGAGAAAAAAGGGAAAAAAAAGTTGAGGCTACTTTTTTCCTGGCACCCAACAGCAACCCAACGTGCCTGGAATTAAGACAGCTGACATTGGGAGAGCTAAACATATTCTCTGGGTGCCAAAGTGCTAAAAACAAAACACAAGCTTCCAGCCAAGGGGCAGATTATTTTGGAGGAAAGGTGTGATTAAAGCAGAAGATAGGAGACAGGGAGAGGTCTCTGCACACAAATTATATCCAGAACACCTACCTTGACTCAGAATATTTCTGTTTTCACAGAGGGAAAAAAAGTTTGAGAAAGAGCCGCCCAGGATTAATTTTTCAGCTTCTCTCTGACAGTTTCAGTCAAGGTCAGGCCCCCTGTTACTGCCAACCTGCAATCATGGAAGAGGTGCAGCGGCCGCTGAGTGAGATCCAATCATTGGAGCCTTTGTGCACAACACAGAGTGACCTACCGTGCTATGAGAAAGGGGCGAAGGGGTTAGAGAGAGAGTCAGCTTTTAATATGAAACATGGCCCCAATGAGACCAGTTGCAACTCTCTGCTTTTTCCTCTGGAGTTAGCAGGGGAAATGGAATCCTCTTAAACAAGCCTGAGATTTTGAAAAAAAATGCAGCACACTGTTGTCTTTGTGTGTTATTCCACTCTAATTGCATAGTCAGTTCCATTAACTCCATCAAAATAAGAGGCAGAAGATATGTTAAGACGATAAGATGGCTCTAAAATCATTCCTGCTGGAGCTGGATTGTTGCAGCAGTACTTAAGGAGACATCTTTACCTACAAAACAATGTTGGCTGAATTTTCCTGCTTACAGTTAAGTGCAGACTGTAGTCAACCACTATGTACAATACTTAATATTCATTTATGACAGTATAGAATATTTATTAGAATGAAAAATTCACATTCTCAATGTTTAGACTCTCTTCTGTCTCTGTCCTAATAGTACAACAACGTTTCTGCAGTATTTACATTATACAGTCTATCAAGACGAAATGTACAGATGGCCATACGTATGTTCTGTACTGAATGTGCCCTGCCGTGTACATTTACCATGTAAAAAAACCCACTATGTTCATAAAGTCAGATTCAGGAAAACATACTGTGTAAAGAATGAGCTGAATATTTTTCACCAGCTTTGATGGAGCTAATCCATATGTACAGAAAAATTACACAGGCAATGACAAATTAACAGTGGAACATGGCCATACTCTTCCCTCATCAATACAATTGACAATGATTGTATTGATATTGATGAGTATATATGTGTTGATTCCAACTTGTAAAGGTTTATCTAGTTAAAAATTGATTTAAAAAAAAAAAGGTTCACTATCATCACACTGTGGTTCAAGTCCAGGAAATCCTCTCTCTAATGTCCCATTAGCCTAATGCAACATTACATTGCTAATGAGACGAAGATTTTTTCACTGCGTGGCCACAGAGAATGTTACTCTTATTAATTGAGCTTTAAGTGCTTGATCCATCCACTGTATGTTCCAGATGACTCAGCCCTGCATGGGCTGCCAGCATCTGTGTAACTGAGAAATCATGATGCTTGCATGGAAATTGCAGCAACCTTTCAACATTTAGTGCGGACAGGCACTAGATTGACTGTTATTTTACACTGCAGGCTTATTTTGTTGTCCAAGGTGTGATGTCAGCAGAAGATGGGCTGCAGTGCCAACACAGCAGACGCCTCTACAGCTGCAGCATCCAATCAAGCCGACAGCAAAGGAAACCACAGTCAAAGGTTAAGAACAGACAACAGAAACAATCTTCTTTCACTCTATGGAGAGAGGGTGTGAGCTAATGGCTCTTTTATTTCTAATGGCAATCAGCGGCAATTGCTCCAAAAGGGAATATTGAATGTTCAAGACACATTATCTCTTTGTGATTGGAAATAACTGATGATGACACTTGGTGCATGTGGCTAAACAACTTCACTTAGCATATGACTAATTACAAACAGTGTTTATCAGGATGTGACAGTCTTACACACCCACACAATAATAGCAGAAGAGATTGGTGCCACCATTAATATAGTAGATAACCTTCAGTCCCTGTAGAGGACTCTCACACAATTAACTGTGTGCTCTGCTTCCTTATCAGCTCAATGACAAGTCTCCCTTTATGCCTTGATTTTGTCATTAAACAATTAAATGATTTAGTTGTTTTAATTTGAATGAGAACATATTTTTGCGCGCCCCATCCCCCTCTTGAGAACAAAAGGAATGACTGTGGAATGATGCATTAGTATAATGAGATGGCTGGATACTTACAGCAATCATTCAACACAGACTGGCGCATCACCTGCAGCTTCTGACTCCCCACATCTGGCATTGTGGAGAATCTAATTTTTGATGGGAGGGTCCTGTTTTTGCAGATTTTTCAGGCGATATCTTCATTTTGCTTGCGCTTGTTACAGTTGAATTTCAAACAGCTTCTCATGTTCAGTCAGTGGCATAAGGTGAAATTCATGGGGTTTGTTACCAGCAGCAACAAAGTGGCCAAGATATGATTGAAAGATCCAGACCTGAGCAGACCAGCTCAAGCTTTCATAGCCACTGGATACCTGGTCTAATTAAAACAAACTGGAAGAAGCAACAAGATTTTAATGTCAAGATTGAATTGTGCTTTCAAAACATTGACGTTGAGGTTCTCATTAACAACTGATTTATTTTGGCAAAGTTCTTTCAGAAATGCAAATGCTGTTGAGTAGAGGCTTGTTTGGCTGTAGTCAGGAATGAAATGTATGCATTTGTCAAATCTCTGAGAGGTCAATCTGGAAAGTTTGTAAATCTGCTTAGTCTTCATTTGGTTCTGCAAATATGTGGTATCAATAAAGCAAAATAAGAAAAAAAACTTCCTTCTAAGCTCATACAGAGGTCCTGTATGTTGCTCCTGTCTACCTGAACTTCAGTTTAAAGTCCCTTTTGATAGATGAGAGCTTTTCTCCCCAGAATCCTCTACAGACATGTTTGTGCAGATGAGAGATCGCTGTCATGGAATATCAAGTGCTGATTTACAGTATAATAGATTCAGCAATAATACCTCCTGCTGTCCTGCCACCTGTTCTGTCAGCCGAGAGCCATGTCGCTGCGCACGGATCCACGGCTCGTTTACCAGCGTGCAGCACTTCAAAAACAAGCACATCCCTATTAACCAGTCAAAGACTTTCAGAACCAAATGGAGAGAACCGCCTGCCTGCATGGCTCAGGCTTCTCACACACTCACAGTGATAAGATGAGATAAGTCAGGAGAGGATGTAAATGTAGTTGTGGGGCTTTTTCCATCCAGCCGCAGTATCATCCTGTCTCCACGTGTGACAGTGATGAAGTGCTTCAACTGGGCTTCTTTGGCTCCTCTCTGAAAAATGAAGCCATTAGTTGTAGAGGGAGAGGAGCTGAGAGGCTAGTCGGCCGAGAATTGTGGGCATGTGAAGGCTTTCCCCCTTGTCCCGCATGTTCTACACTGGCCTTAACAGGACAATCCATCTTAATCAGAGCCCAGTCCATGCAGCGCTTGTACCAGATGACTTTTTATTCACCAAAATGACAACCTCATCATTTCATGAGTACACGAGCCAGAAACAGAAAGGTTAAGAAAGTCAAGGACAAAAAATGCATTCATTGTTGATACAATAAAATATATAAATATATAGTTATATCAAAGTTATATCAAAGACAAATCAATACCTTCCACATTTTCCACTGTCGCCTGTTTTGTTGCTGAAGTCTTCTCCCAGTCTCGTCAAACTTAAGCTGCTTTGTGTCTTCCACTCCCATCCTCTTTCCCCTGTCTTGATGTACAATATGATGTACAATATGCATGGCATATGACCTTGGTTTCCTCCCCCTCCCAAACCTGCCTCTAGGCACTAATGGGTTTTTGACTCATGGAGCAGATGTTGCTGTCAATGCTGTGACTTGGAAAGATTGGACATTAAATTATTAACATGAAATAAAATCAAGACTGCAAAAAACGACTGGAATACCCAGTGTTCCACTGACAATTTCTGTCTTCTCTTCCCTCAGCTGATCTTTTTCTATCCATCACTTGTGTCTCAACAGAGTTCGGTAATCATGTATGATGCAGCGAGGGTGCCATCTCCTAAGGATGGTGCAAACGGGATGGCCCAGCCAGGGGTCCCTGGAGCAGGAGCAGGAACAGCTACAGGATCAGGAGCGCCCACATCCACTGTAGTCCTACAAGCTAAAACTGAGGAGGGACAGCTAGGTACAGAGGAGGAAGGAGAGCCCAAAGCAGAGCCTGCCCTGGTGAAGAAGCCACACAGAGAGATTCTGGACCATGAGAGGAAGAGGAGGGTAGAGCTCAAATGTATGGAGCTTCAGGAGATGATGGAGGAGCAGGGGTAAGTAGATGGAATGTGCAACCAATGACAATAATACAATGGGCATCATGCTAGACCCACCTGTACAGTACGTACTTAAAGCTGCTATGATCAGTATTGTTATAATAACAATGAAATGACAATATGAAAGAGGTCGATCATAGTGATAAACCTACAGAGAATTATCAACCGAATCTGCAGCCCCCTTCAGCTTTACAAAGCTTTTTAGTGAGTTTCAGCTCATGTTGAACTGCACACAACTTTATTGTTGTGGTTCACTTTCACCACTCTCATTTTTCGTTATTTTTGGCCACAGCAGGCAGCTGTTTTCAAAGAAACGGCTACCTTTAGTTTTAGCAGCACCCACGATTTAGAAGCGCGTTTGATTTAGCAAGCTTGGAGCTGAACATGCAGTCACTGTAGATACGTGCAGAAAACAGAAGAAAATAGACTTCACTCATAAAGAAACACTTCGAGTAGCATTTATGTGTGTAGAGCTGTTACATGGCCAGTGTAGACAGCCGGAATGATTCAAATAGAAGTACATCTTTTCCAAATGCCTCCTGTTCAGATACGCCATAGGAAATTTGCAAATGATCCAGGTTTCTCCTTTGTCTCATGTACAAATATTCTGCCCTCCTTCAATGGGAAAAATACTTGTTTGAAAATTATAGTGCTTTAATCCAAATAAAATTGGAGTTTAAATATGAAACCAAAATCAGCTAAAAATAAAGAAATTAAAACTTTTCACCATATCATCATTATCATCATGGTTTGTCAACTCGCCCACAGTTTTGACAACTTTTTTAAAATATCTGTCATACAGTTCAGTAGTTGCTAGGTAGATGAATTAATATTTTCTAAGTTTTTCAAATCCTATAATACGACAATGTAATACTGACACTGTTATGTGTCTTGTGTTTTCATCCGCTGATTCCCAACAGCAGGACTTGAAGCATATTTCTTTTTAATCTTGGGTAACATGCTTGTGAATGCAACTTGGCGACAGATGGAACGGAACAGGTAGCCTTTAATAGCAACTTGGGAGCACGACACTCCTACTCAAACAGTTAACTGGTGGCAGTTTAAAACAAGTTTGTGTAATTTGGTTGATCCAACTTAGAACGCTTGTATGGGCAAACCTCACAGAAAAAAGTAAGAGAGTTTTGGGCCTCATGCAAGAACACTCTTGCATGAGGCCAGATGCACTAAGCACAAAAAGATTTAAGTTGCACTGAATAGATGTTGTTTCCACAAGCAAGTAAGCACTCCAGTTTCACTGGGCATTTGATGTCAAGTGACATTACTGTTTTCTCTGAAACAGTAGTTGTTTATCTTTTCTTTACAATTCACATACCGGGGAGCCTTTTGGAGTGCAAGCCATGTAAGCATTCTGTGTGTAGCAGAGAACTTGACATTGACAGGTATGTACCTGTAGGGGTGCTGAGTTCACAAGCTGCACCAAAACATTACTTTCAAAATCTGTTACATGCCAAAAGTCATTTTCATCGTAGTACTGGGAAGAAGAATAAAAGCCCCAGCAGAGGAGGAGGGTAAACAGTAGGTGCTGTATATTTGTTAGGTAATGATGCATAGCAGCTGTGTTTTGGTGATATGGCCGTTTGTAGCAGCACGGTATGGAAATGTTATCAGTAGCTATGATCTGTCATGATCTGTCTTTTTTTTCATTCCCGTTAATGCAGTGCATTCTTGTATGATGCTCTGATAGTTTCGTGGTGAAATGAATGACGTGGAGCACATTTGCCATAAATTAAACTAATGTCCTTATGGTGGGTGTTGCTCTGGCCCTAAGATAACCATTTCCCAGCCTAGGAAACAGTTCAGTATTAAGTGAAGGACTCTACAGGGACCATTTTGGCAGGAACTTGGGTACTTCCTGCTTGGCCAGCTGCCCCAGATAACATAATTGGCAGTGTTCACAATTAGCAACCCAATGAAGGATCATGTCCTCCTCACTGGACTGGTAGCAATGACATAACATGGTTAGGCACCTGTGGAAAAGCAGAGAGGTGGTGAAGATCGGCGACTATATGAAGAAGAGAGTGGCGAATATATGCGGGTCAGGGGTCTCCACAATGTGTCCAAGCAATGTAGTTTGGTAAAAACATGAAAATGATGTGGTCTAAGCAAGTGAGAGCAACAAATCCTGGTAATCCCCTTGAACCAAGATTGCACCATGTATCTTTGTAACGATTACATGAATTTTACTTCACAGATGAAAATGCCACACACACACACACACAAGCACCATTTTTAGGGTTCAAACATGGAGATACATGGAGCTTCATACACCAGTGGCAGCCATTTTGCTTCACAATCTTGTGCATGTCAATGATGCAGCATTACTCATCCTTGAAGTTGTTGCCTTATTTGCAGCAAACACTTGAACTTTGCATTAATGGTCTTATCCTCAAGTAATGGTTATTAGAGAGGTTGCCATAGAGACAGTCAGTTAGGAACATAGGCCAACCCAGTGTAGTCTGTTTCATTAGCATGATATGTGTCCTCCAGCACAAAGTTAGAAAGAGCTTGGTTTGCTTTAAAACCATGTCCGTGGAAATTGCAGTGACTGCAGTCAGTCCTAATCCACAATCTGAGGACCAATTTGTATACACACAGGCACACACACACACACACACACACACACACACACACACACACACACACACACACACACACACACACAAACACACACACAAACACACACACTGCTGCTTGAATAAGCACAGCTTGCAGGCAACCTCCAGGCTAACTGAGACTGTAATTAATGACAAGCTCTGTGATCCTGTGTTGGTGCAGAGAAAACTCACTTTCCCACTGATACCTGGTGACATTTTATTCACATCACATTTTTCATTATAGAAATCCTGCTAATCCTTCATAGATTAGGGAAGGGTGATTTAATTGAATAAAGGGCAAGCTAATTAGTGAGGGTTTTTTTTTGGTTTGGTTAAGGTTAGAAAGAAGAGGTTACAGGTACAAACTTGAATGCCAGAATGCGAGATATGTGTTTTTCTGTGTTCACTTCTTCTCTCAATAATTGACAAAACCACCTTTCCTGCTGCTGATTGTACCATTATAGTATGGAGATTAACTAAATAAATGTTCCCTTGGGGGGTCCTTTTCTAACTCATTTACCCTTCCCTCCTTCCCTGAGCATGACTGGGCTTGTCAGGCAGTAGGGCCTCATCAAGACTGCAGGGTAATGGTGGAGCAATGGCAGACTTGGGCAGCTGAAAGGGAATTGCTGGAGTTTACCAGAAGAAAAAAAAAAAGAGAGGGTTCAGTGTTGCCATCTGTCAAGGTCGCCTCATCTCCTGGCCTGGAGTAGACATAGCTGCCCCTGGTTTGAGAGCAATCTGAAGAGCCATGATGTCTTGTGCAGCAGTGTAGTGGCAGGCAGCAGCTTGGCTAATGATGACAGAATACAAGGAGAGCAGACACCCACGCTGACCAGCTCTACTCACTCCTGGGCTCGACTGGCAGACGGTCGCGCTTGAAGGACGGCAACCACTCAGCTGAGTGTTAAAGCTCTGGACAGACTCAACTCATCTTGTTAAGCTATAATAAAAGGAGAATCTCATTTGCCAGCTTGGCTCAGCAAAGCTCACCCAGCCTCTCCAATTTCTAATGTGCCTCTTTAAATGAGAGTGTGTGTGCATGTGTGCAGGATTAAGGGATAGAGCGGGGGATGAAACAGGGGTAGAGAGGGAGAGCAATGCCAGGCATTAGACACAATTAAGATGGTGGCTGGAGTCTGTTTTCATTTGTTGTGGATTTACGACAGAGGGCCCAGCCTCTGCGTCACCCGTGAGTCCCTGTCCTGACTTAGGCCTCAATGAAGGATTAGGCTGGGAGGCAGGTTGGATGCCTGCCTCCTTCTCTAACCCTTCCAGCAACGCAGACACTCCCCTCCTTTCTTTGACACACAACCCCCCCAGAACAGTCATGCTCTTATCCAGAGATAAGACCAGGATAAATAGTTTCTCATGACTGAAGGCCTCACCCTGGGAGCCAATTAGACAGGCTCAGCAATTAAAGGCGTCTGTTCATTTAGCTATCCAAAACCTGGCAGCATCCCCAATTCACTGGTGCTCCACCACTGCAGGGAACATTGCCCTTTTTTCTATATTAGAAGGGCTGGAGGTTACACACATCAGGCCATTTATACATGATATCTGTCTGGAAGAGCATGAGGCATGATCTATAAGAGCAGCTCTTGGAGGAGATGGTACATAACTGACACACCTTCAACAACATCCTGAATTCTTTAAAAAAATTGCTTATTGTCTACTTTTAAGCAACTTTGAGTACCTTATGATAACATACAGTAACTCACTGACTGATTTCAAGCTCAAGGGTTGCTATGCATGCAGAGGTTCAGACTCTATTTCATGGGTGTTTTCCACGCTGATTGAGCCATAATGATTGTGCATGATTCAAACATCTATGGTGTCTGAACCTTTTTCCAGCTCTTTAGTGAGCTCTTCCTTTAAACACATAAACTCCATATACGCATCTGCACAACCCATGCACACACACTACAAAGTTTGTGCTAGGCGTGTCTGATGCATGGTGTGTACCACCAATGCTAAGAGCTTTTTAAATAAGAGGGAAGAGAGAAGAAATTGTTGTTCCTGCTTCACCAAGCAGAAAAATTAGATATGTATGTTTTGAAAACTAAATATCCATTGTTTTAAAGCCGAGTAGAGATTTATATACTGGCAGAAGCAAAAAAGACACAACAACACAGGGATGTGTATTTAAATTTGCACATTTACTTGTACATAAGGTCATACAAGCAAATCAATTTCAAGACAGAACAGTTTACGGTAATTTCAGTCAGAAAGGACAGAGATGGAGTGGGTGATAAATTCTTGGATTTTTGCCACTACTGCCACGGTTTTGTTTTAGGAACATATGCACTGACACTTTGAATTGCAAGAGATGCGAGTAGCTAGGATCTTATTAAGAGAGCTGTTTTAAGAGCCTCTAAGGCCAGAGCAAATAACTATCTCTGCTCTATTGGAGGTTTTTCTGCAAGCCAAAGCTTGCATCATAAGACAATAAGCCTGTGTCCTATAAGACGTAAAACTGGAGGGGACGGCATCTCAGGAACAATGACCTATTTTATACAATGCCACTGGGGAGCTTCCAAGCCAACACAAAAGGTCCATGCTAGACAAAACAGCTTCAAATGCTGTTGTTACAGGAGGTCTTAGAGAAGATGTGCAATCAGAATGCGCGGCAATGGCAGATTGTGGTGACCACTGATCTGTTTGCGCTGCGGGGGAGGTGAAAGGGGAGGCTTTATATAGTGAGAGAAAGCTGGTCTCTTTCTTTGCTACTTTTTGTCTGGTCTATCTCATACCTGTTATCTAACCAGAAAATCTGTGACTCTAGAGAGCATCAATTGAAAATCCTCTCCACCTGAGAGTTAAAACTACTGTGGCGGTTTCACTGTGGCACTCAGTAGGTCATTTTAATTCTGCCCCTGAAATAGAAATGTGGGGGTGTTCAGGTTTGCCTTCTCGTGTTAGCAGCACCATTCAATCTTACTAACTACATTGGCATCACTTTGCTTCCGTTCTCTTTGCAGCGGGATTGATGGCTGTAGAGTTTCATAGGTGTACAGCAGCAGCTGGGGAGTTCTGGAAAAAGGCTTTTAGGACACCAAATGTAGAGCCATCACTGGCAGTCAAGAGGAGAACACACACAAGCACACAAACACACACCCACATGCCCTACACATAGGCATGTCCTCATCAAATTGATGACTATCTGCGTAAGTATAGCCTCTGGGCCACAGCTATTCATTTTACCAGGATCATGGGTTAATGGAGGAAATCTGAGGGTGCTCGGAGCTGTCTAATTACTCCAATCAAGTTCTTTAATTGCGGTGATTTTTCATGGTTGGGGTGGTGGGGAGCCCCTTGCTCTGATCGATGTCCCCTGTATCTCTGTGTCCAAATCAATGGGACATTGCATGCTTTAAGCAATGCGCCTGGGCTAAATGGCTTTCATTTGGCACCACTTGGCTAACTCTGGCCTCTGAACCGTCTCACCTCATACACATATACTAACACACACAAAAATGAAAATATACAAGTGCCCTGCACAGTTTAACATTAATTTCAATTTTGAATTCAGTGTTCCCCAGCCTTGCTGAGAGTGACCACTCTAGTCAGCCCCTCCTCTGCACTGTGTCAGGGCAGAACAGATGGTGCATTAGGCAGAAAGCAGCTACCTTTACAGTTGCAAGAAGTGCTAATTAAATGTGCAGAGGAGAGATGTGTTGCAAAGTGTGCGTATCCTAATAGCTTCTGACAAACGTCCAATATGTGTCCATTTACACAGATGGATTCTGAGCTCATTATGGATTTTTTTGCTCACTTATCTTAAATGCAACTCAAAAGTTTGGCCGTCATGAAAGAAATACTTTTCAGTCTCATATAAACATGGTCTTTGTTTAGACTTCTTTTTGTCCATAGATTTTTATCTCTGTAGGTGTACCTGCCAACGGGCGTTGAGCAGGTTCTGTGGGGGATTCTTCTGGCCCATATTTTTAAGCCGCAGGCTCTTTGTTGAAGCAGCACTAGTGCTGGGAATACACTCTCTGACTTTGGTTTGTAAGCTAGACTGATCAAAAAGAAACAAACTTTGCTGTGATTCATGCTGTGAAGCTGTGCTGTGCTTCAGAATCCAGCAATTCAATGGGAACACAGAGAAAGAGGAGGAGCAGAAAGAGGAGGAAGCGATTCTGAAGGCCATGAGTCAACAGAAGCTTTAACCCACCAAGTTCTGACCCCTCTTTTCTTGCTGTGTTGTGTCAACAGAGACAGCTGCAGGCGCTAACATCCTCACCGTCATTAATACAATATGAGAGAGAAATCCCTACAGTCATGGCGCATGTTTGGTTAGAACGCATTCATTTTCACAGCCAGTATCTTTTCTGAGCCTTCTCACCCCTTTACCTTTACCTTTCTTCAATCCAGAACAGACAACTTAAAGCTAACGTATGATGATGGCTCCTGCACCGTGCATTGAAGTGTGTGTTTCTGGCCTCCATTGTGCTGAGTTGAAGGCCGCTGGGTTGAGAGATTGCCTCACCTGATGGTGCTGTCACACTGGCTGGCCTCTTCTCTGTTGGGCCATCTTTCAGCTATTACAGCTTTCCATCACATTTCTCCTAATCTCATTCTCCACACCGTCAATGTGCTGATAGCACCTACTTGAGAATACATGGTATCAGCTGCTATATTTAATCTTAGAAAAGTAAACACTCCTCAGACTAAAGCCATTTCCACGCTGAAATTAGCCACTGGTTCATCTCCAATCCAGTTTATGGAACTGGTCCTGCCATGAGAAAGAGAATCTGTTGCCATGTAAGAGTCCACGTTTCAGCACTGAGTGATGGACAGTTCCTCTATACTTTTACTTCTTGCAAGAAGAGCTCACATGTCATATTAAACAGGAAAATTAAATACATGTCCTAAAGTCTTTTATGTACTTTCAGTCTGGGGCTGTTTTACATAGCATGGTTAAGGTCCCTTAGTTTCCATTAAAGAAAATCTCAATGGTAGAGTAGGGGCTTTTAAAGTCTAATACCGTGGGCCCCTCCTCATTCAAAACTCAGACAACTGCAGGGGAATGTAAAAAGGAAGTACACTATGGATTTGGGGAGTAAGCAGTGGGCTACAACTTGAACCCTGTTTTTAATATTTTTTATGTCTATATTTGTTTACATTCTGGCAAACTGGCACCATTAAAAGTATGCTGAATTAGCTATTAACAGCCTCTGTTTGCAGTGTACCCAAGGGTGTACTGACAACTATCACTGGATTACTGTGATACTGAAGAATACTTAAAAACCTAATGATTCTCATGCAAGTTCTGGAGTTCTAAGAAGCGTTTTTTTTCTTCTATGATTTCAAAACAGAGTTTTAAACAGATGTTTATTCACGATGGACATAATGGATACATATTAGCGATAGATATAATGATCCTCAGGAAGTGTAAGACACACTGGATCTAAAAATACATGTGTAATGTCTGTGCATTCAGAATTGATTGATTTATGACTCAGAGAAGGAGAACAAATTTTGATGCAAACTGCAACAGCTGGATCCGAAGGGTTTTAAAGTAAGTTAATTGCCTCCATACATCTCACCCTCTGCTGCAGCTCCAACTGCTGAGCGTGTTGATAAGTGAGCCAGCACGTGGGAAGTCTATAAAAGTGGGGGCTGTTGATTTAATGTCCACTTATTTGAATGAGATGTTCAGCAATCATATATGGGTGTCCTCATACTTTTACCCATGTGATGTATCACATATGATATAGGTATATACTGTACATAGGTGTGATGACATAGAACAGATAGAAATCAAATCAAAGCCTTTATTATATTCAGAATATAATTTGTTTTACCAGTTTGCTCTAAATGCAGATCGTCTAGTAAGTTTTCAGTTGTGGGATAATGATTTTTCTTGCCATGAGCTGCAAGTAAAGGAATAGTTTGAAATTTTGGAAAATCCACTTATTTGCTTTCTTACCAACAGTTAGATGAGAAGATTGATGCCACTCTCATATCTGTTCTCTGCAGTTCTTGTTGTTGAATGTGTTATGAACACTACAGTATATTATTAATGGTAGAGGCTTCCAGTCAGTCGAACTCTGATATGTCTGGTTATTGGCCACACTTTCACAGCTTTATTAATTCTCTGCCTTTCCCCTCCCTTCTAAATCCTCCTCTTTCCCCTTCATGTTTCTGTGCTTCAGTAGCTCATTACAGCTCATTACCACAGTCAGAGCAGAATGTGGAAATGGTGTAAGATGGTGTGAATACACCAGGAGATCAGGTCAGTGTACATTGCATCGAAAAGGCCATGTACCGTCACAGACTTGTACAGCTATCCTCTGAGAATCTGTAGAATAGAACAGGACAGAAATCAACTTCATTCCCTCAGCTGTGCTTGCTCAGACAGGCTGGTTGAATAATTACTGTGTCCCTTGCAGAGCTGTCACCACTTTTCCAGCGGCAGGCCTGTGGTCAAAGGCTGTTGACTTATTCACAAACTGGAAGGATGTAGCCCAAATCTGTATGCATAAACAATTTTAGGAGTGCTTGATTCATTTATTATGTTTTGCACCAAGTAAGATCACAGTGAATCAAAGTATAAATGATCATTGTGATGGTCTTCTGCTGCACCCAGTGACCACCATAATACACTTGAAATGAAAAAAGCCAGCATTTCCCAATTAGAAATCATAAATATAAATGTACAATGTGACACAGACAGTATTATCTTTCATGTGACACTGCAGCGCTCCGCAGTGTTCTGTCTTTGTCAGCTTGTTGAAAGCTGCTCACACGGCCCCTCAGTTCCTCTCAACTCAGCGAGTTATGCCGCGCTCAATGCAGAATAAAACATGACATGCAGTCCAGGCCTGAACAAGTAACCCGCCGGGGTCGGAAAAAGTTGACAGTGAGTCATCAGAATATACATCATTCGGCTGAGTGTAATTTCTGGTCAGGACACGGTCAGTAGACAGTCCCTGACATTTGTTCAGACTCTGTGTGATAGCAGGGGATGACACGGCTCCTACACGAGCATGTGGCAGTTACAATGGATGACAGTTAGCTTCACCATTGCCCCTGCTGCCTTCATCGCTGTTATCAAAAGCTGCTGCTTCAATTTGCAGTGTCTTCATAAGTCTTCACACAGTCTCTGGTTAACACTGAGAAGAATTCACTTCACCCTTGTCTGTTCTCTATTGAGCCAGGTAGTCAAAGCTACAGATTACTGATGATTGTCCGTGCCCCTTTACTAACTGTTATGTCTTCATGTTCGTCCTCAGGTACACAGAAGAAGAGATTCGACAGAAAGTGAGCACATTCAGACAAATGCTGATGGACAAAGAGGGCGTTATCACCAGAGGAGGCTCACATAACCAACCTGTGTAAGTTACCGTATGTGTGGTTTACTGTCTTTGATGTCTGCATTAAGAATGTTACACAAAGCTACTATCTGTATCTGTTCATGTCACAAAAATATCTGTACTTGTTTCTGTATTCAGCAGTGGTGGAAAAAGTACTCAGAACTTTTACTGAGGGTAAAAGTTGCAATATTACAGTGTAGAAATACTCTGTTACAAGTAAAAGTCCTACATCCAAAATTTTACTTACAGTACAAAAGTATAATCATCAAATTATACTTAAGTTACCATAAGTAAAAGTACTCGTCAGCCAGATTGTCCCATTTCAGAATAATGTATGTTAGCGGACTTGCGACTGGTAAAGGTAGGGCTAATATACTGCTGGGTAGCTTGTGAATTTCCCTCTGGGGGTCAGTAAAGACTTAGCCTGTTATAGTACATCATAATTTATTTGTTGATTGTATTTTGTGTTATTAATCTGAATCTGCAGAGTAACTAGTAACCAAATTTATCAAATGTCTGAAATGTTGTGGAGTAGAAGTATAAATTACCATATAATGTAAATGCTCAAGTAGACTTAAAGTACCTCAAAACTGTACATAAGTACAATACTTGAGTAAATGTTCTTACTTTCCATCACTGGTATTCAGATTTGCCCAGAAGAGGGCATGACTTATATCAGAAGTTGTTAGAAATTGTCTTGTCTGCTTCAGTTTCTGCACTGGATTGTTTTTACATTTATTCTCCTCATACTGTATGTTAAAAAAAAAAAAAAAGAAAAAGAAAAAAACAGCAAGTCTGAACTGAGTCTAAATAAAAGCTGCGTATCTGTTAAAAGTCAGGGTGGAAGTCAATGGTGGAAACAGAACAGCAGTTAAGTGGAAAAAGTCTGAAATTATTAGAGGAGGACCAGATGGAAGTTGAGTGAAAAAAAATAAGAGAGATATGATAAAAATTGAAAAAAGCTGTCTTTGTCCATTTTCATGCAGTGTTGAAAAGGTCCCTAACTTCAGCTTTTCAGTTTCCAGTCTACTGTCAAGGTGCACAAGGTTCCAGGCTTTAACCTGTGATCTCGAGGTAAAAAAATAACACCTCTGAAACATCCGTCAAGCTTTATCCTGCACTGCACCACTAATGGTGAAAACTGATTAAAAGTTACGAAGGAAAAATTAATATATATTTCATATCCATTCAGAGCACATTATCTGTGCAAATCCAAATAATGTTTTTATATTTGTTTACATCCCTAGTGTACATGCACGGTTACACACCTTACCTCCAAAACCTAAAGACTTTTGTATCGTATCTATTAATTACAAAATGATTGGAAATGCTTTATAACAAATGAATCTAATACAACTACACATCAATAAATAACAAATGCAAGCAGAAACTGATTTTGAAGGAAGTTATGAGAAATGTCCTACCATTCTAATAATGTCTTCAAACAGTCAGTTTCAACACTATGGACCGTAATTACAAAGGTGCAGTAAATTTTAATCTGATTCCTTGGCTGGTAATGGTTCTCTCTGAATACACAGGGAATGGTTAAACAACAGTGCTTTGAAAATAATCAGTAGCATTTTAAAATCAATTCTAAACTCTGCTGGAAGCCAATGAGGTGAAGATTGGCATGATAATTGTCAATTTGTTTAGCGTTAATCCACGGTGTAGGTTTGAGCTCAAGGTGGGAGGGAGAACATGCCATCTGGGGCAAGCACAGATGGAATTAACGGAATCAAAATGAATGAATTCTGTGTGTCGTCGTCATTCAGATCCCAGAGAGACACACACACATTCACAAGGGCCACTGCTTCGGCCCTGAAAAACATGACAAACAGCAACAGCAGGATGTGGGTGTGGTGGCCCTCCTGACTCGGTCCATCATACTGTACGTGTGAATGATTGAGAGAGGCAGTGTGGTGGTGGCGACGTGACCCGCTGTCTCTGAACTAATGACTGGTAATAACGCTGATGCTTCCTGTCTCACAGACAGGACTGATGATTCTCCCTCCTTTGCATCTCAGCCGGTGTCTGACATTTAACCAGACCATGTTGAATTGAGGAGGAAGTCTGAAGGAGAGCGCTATAGCGGACAGTTATGTACAGTAGGATGAATATAATAAACATTTATGGCCCAGAGAAAGCCAACTACAAGGATACAGGATTTTCAAAACTTGCCTCAAATTCTGCAACTTTTCCTCTACAGAAAGGCCTTGATTTAGAAAACTGAAGAAGGTTGTAATATGCAAGGTTATTATCCCCCCACTCCTCCACATCCTCTACACTCACCCAGGCCAGAAACACACACACTCAAAGTACAGACCTCTCTGAAGTAATCTGCAGTGTGTCCCTCCGCACAACATTGTGACTTTTCAAGTGAAGTGCCTAAATCTGGAGCATCATAGCGAGGATGCCCTAATTAACCCATGGTTGGGCCCCTTTGTCAAAACTGACCGGCTCACCTGATACTCACCGCCACCAATAATAAGCAGATCAGCAATCTCCCGGGTCTATGAGGGCTACAGTCACTTTGGTAGACAGCCCGCACTAAGCACGGACGTGCCAAAGATTTCATATGAATGGCTCGGCTGTGTCATGGCACTCTGTGTCTCTGTAACTAGGGCTGTGGTTTTTTTCTGGGCCTCAGGTCCTTTTTTAATTTTTATTTAACCTGTATTAGATATTTTTATTGAAATTTGAAAGGTGTTGAAAATGTATGCGACGTGCATGCAGGGGTCCCTAATTTCTAGCAATGCAAAAATAGATATACAGCAACATAGAGCTAGATATAGATTTTGATATAGTTATCTAGATATGCAGATTTGCTAAAAGATGGGAGGGTCCATCACAAGCTCAAATATACAGCTGCTTTCATTCTGTTTGAGTTCTCTCAGATTGGAGGTTTTATTCAGATGCCATCTTTTCCACAGGGACTAGAACAACTGACAGGCTGGGCCTCTTAGCAGGAGCTTAATACTCTTACACACTAGCAATAAACAGCAAGCAGTAAGCATGGATGTGCTAGCTCATAAATCTGTTTTCCAATGTCCCACATTGATTTCCTGCAGAATGGATGGGAACTTAGAGTGAGAGAAGGAATGCAGTGTGTAAAGCCTCTCAGAGCCATTCAGGCTTATACACCAAGGCTGTATGATCAGAGCGGGATCAATGGGGAAGCCAACCCTGGGCTTAACATAGTTGTATAATATCTGGTGAAAAGCCTGAGACCAACTTTCTTGATTATGAAACAGAAATATGTTTGTTTCAATAGAAATGGATCTACTGTTCGACTGTAGTACAAATATCTAATCTGGGTGCATATAGAACATCAACGTTTTGCCCCATGATCACAGAACTGATCTGCTCAGCTTAAACTCCCAGCCCAGTACATCTTTTATCTTAATATGGCCACCATAAAGCAGGGACTAGATTTGCCCCCGCCCTCATACTGAGGAGTAATTAATCCGACCTCCCCCTACCTCCCGCCAGAATAACAAACTATAACTCTCTAGAGCAATAGAAATATATGTGGGCCTTTAGTGGCAGAGGGGCTGTCTGAGTGGGGATATGAATGACCTGCACTACTATGTGCCGCAGCCCTGAGGGGGGCCTTGGCCATAGTCCATCACTGCCAGGTCCAAGGGACAGTGGCTGAATTAGGGAGCCTCTTGCCTCACCAGGGCACTATTAAGCACAGGGACACAGACTCATCTTCCTAACAGGGATGCTGTCTTGATCACGACCAAGCTGGACAGAAGTCTCCAGCATTATGGAGCATGGCATCAATTAAGGGATTAGAGATAGGATGGGGACTTAGTTGATTTATCACTAATGACTAAGCATGGGGACCACTAGATAGTTTCAATTGTTTGTTTTTGGTAGTGTGCTTCATTCCCAACCCTACAGGGACACAAGTCATAGGCAAAAGGCCAAATGGCAGGTGAAATGAACCTTTTTGTTTTTAAAAGGCCAAATAGAGATTTTAAAAATAAATTCAACAAGTATTGCAAATGCAAAGGTCTCATCCTCTTATGATCCTCTTAGAAGGCGGTGAGAAATAAATAACAAATAAATTATGTGAATGCCATCACTGATAGTTTACACATTTATATCAATGCAGAAAATAGCACATTATCACCAAAGTGTTCATATAATTTTCAAATTAACGGTAGTCTAATAAAAATCATTAGAAATGCAGTGTAAAGTGCTGCATTATCGAGACACCCTAATTCACATCACATTTAGCTTTTTTTGATAGAGACCTTATACTATATAACAGATAAATATTGTATGTGTATCTTCACTACAAAGAGCACTGTCCTTTACTGCCATATTTAATATTGAATATTTGTTTGATGTTCAGTTGTGGAATCTTTTTAGAACACTGACTGTAAAAAAAAATATAGATTTTAGATTTAATTTTTTTTTTTAGCCCTGAGTAGTGTCTGCAGGCTAGGCTGTATGTAGCCTAAGAGGCAAAATCCAAAAGATACTGATTAAAGAGAATTTAGTGAGTAAGCGAAACTGAACAAGTAGAGCAAGGCAGGGTAGAGAGAGGTACTGTAGAGCATTGTGTGTATCTCTCTCCCCTCAGCGCAATATTCAAAAGTTAGATATACAATGACTGCCATCAACTTGCAGTGTATACTTTACCTGAAATGCCATCCAGTCAATATTCGCTCAAAGGCAGTTTCTAACTTTTTATCTTTTTAAAACTGAATTCCCACTTTCATGTAAACCGTGTCACACCCACACAGCCTACAGTAGTTTCCTTCTCTCCTCAGCTGATTTTGTTCTTCGAGACTCTTATTTTTGTTGCTCAAGTTCAAATGTACATGATTTTTTTTAATGCAAGTTTATTCATAGAACGAGCGTTGCAGTGTGTGTGTTGAGCTCCAACACTTTTATGTGCATGTGTGCGGAAAGGGCCGCCATTATGACGTGAGGTTATTTTGCTGGTACTTGGTATCCCTGCTGTGCCCAGTGGGGCTCAGCCAATTAAGGGCTCTGTTGCCTCGTCTCCTCCTAACAAACCGTCAGGCCCGTTCCCTGTTCAAGTCCGTTCCACACTGTCCTTCCAGATACTTTACACCATTTATTTTGTCTTTTTTCTACATCACCCCTCCTCTCTATCCTGCTCTGATGTAAAATTCGCTCTGATAGTGTTCCCCATATGTGTTTGATCTCCTTACTCGAGATCAACTATCCTTTGCTTTGTTAGCCTTTTTTCGTGTAGCACTTAAACCTCTTCATCTCATCACACCAGTCTGTTTTATCGCTCTGATTAATTTAGGCTGCATGGATAGTCATCAAGGTTGTGACTCTGTCACCATCACTATAATCCATATTATCTCCATACATAGAGTATCTGTGTAAAAACATACCAGAAAGCTCGGAGCATGACCTGCTGAGTTTGTAACAGTACTGGGACATGGCAAGGTCAGAGTGATGGGACTGCATGAGGGTAAAAAATCAGTGTGGCGTGTTTTTTATCGGGTTTTTGAGCCAGCAAGGTCAGATTTGGTGGATCAGAGGAGGCCACATAAGAGGGAACAGGCAGTGGGGCGAGGAGGATTAGGTAGGAGGCTGCTGCCATCTGTCTGTATATACAATACAGTATGCGTGAAAAACAAGCGGGAAGTTATGAATGAATGATGATGTTCTCACAGCTGTGGTTAGAGAAGCTTACAAATTCCAGTCAAAATAAAGTTTAGTGTGTGAGTGATGAATAAAGAAACTCTCCGGTCAGTCTCTGTTGCCTTAAATGAATGTATTTTTTCTGGGCCCAGGAAACAGACTCCACACATCAGAAACTGTATAGAATCTGCTTACCTATCCCCTCCCCCACCAGCCTCTTATACCAAACTGCAATGAGGACAAGGTCATAGCTGTATTCGCTCTGAATAACAAATTCCAGTAAAAACAGTTTACAATAAGCATATCTCATGCACTGAGACACTACAGTCTTCTACAGTGAAAAGTCTGACATCAAACGTAACAATTACCCTATGAGTTATTACAAAAGATCATTTTCACAGTGATTCTACAATTATATGTATACATTTCAGTGAATTCAGTGACAGTGAGCAACAAATTTTCATGTTCCATGACTCTATGTTTTGTTTTTGTTTTTGTTTTGATTTTTTTAGGTAAGGCACCCGAGTGGGTGAATGTATGGTAATGTATTAGCTACACTAGCAGTAACGCCCAAGGGCAATGTCAGTCGGTCAGTTGGTCAGGCTGATATCTCTCAGCAACTATTTATTGAATTGCCATGAAACCTTGTAAACACATTGATGGTCCCCAGAGGATAAATACAATTGACTTCATTGGTCCCTGACTTTTCTCTAGCTCCAGGATGACATTTATGTTTCTTATTGAAATGTCTCAACTACTATTGGATGAATTAGCATGAAATTTGGTGCAGACATTTGTGCCCCCATTAGGATGAATTGTATTGTAACTGCACCCTGGTGATCCCCTGACTTTCTGTCTAGCATCATTATCCGGTCAAAATTTTCATTTGTCCAATGCTTAAAACACTCAAAACTAATAACATTCCCATCAGCCTCAGCCGTACTTTTTCTTTAGTGCAAATTAGCAAATGTTAACATTAAAACTATACTGTTAAATAGTCCAGGCTGATATATCGTCCAATATTAGCTTATTGCAGATATATTGGATCAGCGTACATGTTTGTCGATAAGCAACAAGAAATTGCAATGCAGAAATGCCAAATCAGGATTGAGGTCATTTAGAAACAGGGTCACCATCACATAGTTTGTCCATCAGAGAGCAGTTGATTTTTCAACGGTAAAATGTCCTACTTATTATGTATGTTGGTATATAAAACATTGGTATGGTATTAAAATAGATTGGAATCAGATCTTTTAAAATCACCAATATTGATTTCAGAATTAACTCCAAAAATTCAGTATTGGTCAGGCTACACTTAGCGAGCTAAAATGCTAAACTAAGATGGTGAACACAGTAAACATTATGCCTGCTAAAAAATCAGCATGTTAGCATAGTCACTGTGAGTATGCTAGAATGCTGACGTTAATATTTAGCTCAAAACACAGCTCTATTGAGAATTACTGTATATGGAAACCAGGTTTTGCCATACATATATGCATACACTGGTTTTTTATTCCTCTTTCTTACAATACTCACACACACACACACACACACACACACACACACACTTCACCTTCATGATCCTCGACTCTTGTGTTTTCAGGGTCAACCACCTGCATTATCAGCCTGTTGAGTATGAAGAGGATCCTGAGTTGGTTGGCTATGAAGATGGAGACTATGACCATGATTACCACAGTGACAACAGGTAAAGCACATATTTAAACACACATATTGTGTGTTGACCAGCTCTCACCCCTCCAGTGATGAATTAAATCAGCTGCCTTTTATCTCCTTCGCATGGCCTCTGGGTGCTTCTTTTGATAATGTCCATAAACATTAAACTGTTATCAGGACAGAAATGCTCTTCAGAACTACTAGCAAAGCTCATGCCCTGTAATAGCATACAGGCAGAGATAAACAGCCTTTATTACTTATGTTTGAAAACCATAATGCAGATGGTCATTTAGATCGTGCTTTCTGCGTGTGACACTTCGCAGACATGATGTGTGAAGTGTGAAGTGTATTTTCCTTGAAGTCATTTCCTGTTTCCACTGCAAGATGTATTGCATGAATGTTATGTGTTATGATTGAATGAACTGAGGAAATGAGAAAATACACACTTATCGTCTTGTTATCGGCACAGCAGTAAATAACTATAATCAGAAATCTATTCCTTCTGGAAATTATTGTAAATTATTTCTGCCTTTCTCGCTCTCTATCTCGATCTCACTCTCCGTCTCATTCTGCCTTTCTGTGGCCAATTCAGAGTGAAGAGGAAATCGAGCAGCTCTCCATCCCCTCGTCCAAAGAAAAAGAAGAAGAAGAAATCTGGCCGCCGAAGGAGTCGGTGAGTGGAAATGGCTTCCACTGATGAAGTTGTTCGATTTTTCTCCTTTTTCTTTTTTTTTCCGAGCCTCCTTGACAGAATAATTACGCTGTGGTTTTGTGAAACAGAATTCCAGTCATTTTGGTGTGAATATTGCAAACGAGCCATCAGATACTGCAGTTGTGAATAGTGGAAAAAATCTGTATTAGGTGATTAGCAAAGCATAGGTTCATCTTCCATTTTCTTTTGACAAGGTCAGCAAAAAAAGGGGAGATACTGAGACTGAAAGAGAATTTGTAAAGGAAGATCTATATTGGTGGGAAAGAGAAGAAAGAATAAGAAGGGGAAGACAGAGGGATGAATAGAGCTGGGAACAAAGAGAGCGTTGTTGAGTAAAATCAGCTGAGCTAGTATATATAGGATGACACCTTTAATAACAATGATCCCATCTGAGGTGTAATCTAATGTAACACAATGATGAGTTAAAAGCCAGAATTTAGCAGCAATCTGAGGCTCATTTTGCAGTCATGGCATGCAAAAATTTTTCCCCTCTCTGCATCAATAGGTTTGGCAGCTCCTCACCCACACGCAGAGAGAAGAAGAAAAAGAGTGGGAAGAAACACAAGCGAGACAGGTGAGTGTGTGTCTACATCCCGTGCCTGAGCATCATCAATGACATGTTATCACAAGAAAGGCACTCTGACTTTTCAAGGGTTTGTCAACAGCTATCCAACAGTCAACAGTGTTGGCTGTTCAAAGATGTAGTTACACATTTGATGTCTCACTTATCGGAAACATAAAGTAACTAGTTGTACACTGGGGGATATTAAAAAGTATATTGCCTCTTTCTTTGATCATGGACAGTATTTCATACTTTTTTCTTTGTTGCTTACATTTTTCTCTTGTATATGCTTGCCTCCTGGTGCAATAATTTCACAATTATTGTGTAGGAAGGAAGGCAGGTAGGAAGGAAGAAAGGAGAAGAAAGGGAGGACAAATGGAAGAAAAGGGAAAGGAATAAGTAAAGAAAGAAAGGGAGGAAAGAAAAGGACAGAAGAAAGAAATACAAGACGAAGAAAAGGAAGAAAGACAGGAATAAAAAGGTAGAAGTAATGGAAAAAGGAAAGGAATATGGACAGGAAGAAGAAGGATGGGGAGAAAGAAAAGAAGAAGGAGAGGGGCAGAAAGAAGAACAGAGGGAAAGATGGGAAGAAGGAAAGGAAAAATGAAAGGAAGAAAGACAGGAAGAAAAGGGAAGGAGAGAAAGAAAGAAAGGCAGGAGGAAATATGGAATTAAGGAAAGGAAGAAAGACGGGAAGAAAATGGAAGAGAAAAAGAAAAGAAAGGAAGACAGAATTCAAGGAAGAGAAGATGAAAAGGAAGAGAGACAAGAAGAAAACATGAAAAAACAAGAAGCAAAGGAATGAGAGAAGGTAAGGAAGAAAGACAGCATTCAACAAGGAGAAAGAAAGGAAGAAAGACAGGAAGAAAAGGAAGGGAAGAAAGGAAGGAAGAAGGAGGGAATTGAAAAGACAAAAAGAAGAAAGATAGAAGGGAAGAAGAGATAGGAAAAGAGCAAGAGCTCATCAGCAGATACCTGTGCAATGCCTTGGGATATCGTAGGAACAATAAGCAATTCTAGAGTGCCCTCCTCCTCCAATTTCTCCCAATCTCCGCCTGACTCGAGGGGAGTGGGGCTAAATGCATTGCTCTAATAACCCAGCCTGTATGGGGGCACACGACACAAGAAAAATGAGCCTCTCGCCAAATTGCTAAGCATCACTGGACTGCCCCGCTCTTGTTTCCCACCTCACATCCATCCACGCACATCCGAGTCCCCCTCGTCCTCTCCCCTCATTCCCACACCTCCCTCCCAACCTCAAACCAAAGCTGCTCTGCATTGCAGGTACTGTTTATATATGAATAATGTATAGATAAGGTGGGGGGGGGCCATGTAGGGTTCCTCTCCGGAGATGGCCTCCTTTGATGCGCCTTCTTAAGGTGCACTTTAGGAGGGATGTGGGAGAATACTGCGATCCTGTCCTACTTAAATTCATACCACTGCTTGTTTGTAATATTCTGCACAGCTCACTTTAAAATAAAAGCCCCAGGTCTGCTCCCCGATTTGATGAATAATTTCCTCACATATATTATCCATGTCCTTGTATTAGAAGGAGGGGTCAGGGGTTTAGCTGTGACCAGAATGTTTGAGAGAAGAGAAGAATAATGAACTCTCCAAAATATCACCTCATATACAGTAGACCCCAGATGATTCCCTCCAGTGGGGAAACATGGGCTGCTACTGGAGCCACAGCTCTAAGTCACATATCAGCCACATACATTACTGTGACAGCTTTATTACTCCCCTTTCATTGAATCAACACACTTTGTGCTGCTGCTCCCTCCCACTCCGTGCTGCATGCTGTAGGTGTGTAAAACAGCATGGGAGATGTAGGTCTCTCCAGGAAAATAACTCTCATAGACCAGTCTGACTAATCACCATGGAAACTGCAATGAGGGTGAAAGTGATATGGAGGTGATGTGTCAGTTGCTGAGGACTGAGGAATAGCCGGCGTCCCCATCATTATACTCAATTCGCGGTTGAAGGGCAACTGCCACCGACGCTTGGAGTTTATGATTCCTGCTTTGTCGCAGGGAGTGGCCTCATCTACAACCAGATTTTAAAAAAATGAGCCTGACATCAAGCACCTGTAGAATACCAACTGGAAGAGGCTCTGCACATATTGATGTGTGCATGTGATTCGGAATGATTAGCAAGGAGGCACCTCACGTACACATCTTTAAAAGTGCAGAAATACATGCTGAAATATTCAGTTTTTCAGTTGGTACATAAACATGCATGATCCCTCTGCTGCTCACAGTATCTTGAACATGTTCATATTATGTGATAAAACTTCTAGGTGTAGCCTTACCCTGCTTTGTGTGTCTGTGTTTGTAATATTCATATGTTTACATTCATATGTAGAGGCATATTTGGCATCTAATGTACACAAATATTCAACAGACCTCATCCAAAATATGAGCTACTAGCGATATACTCAGTGTAAAAACAGGGCTGCTAAATGAAGCTAAAACGCTTGGGAGGCTTAGACACCTTCAGCAGCTCGATGTAGTCTCCAGAATTTGAAAGTATGACAGTAAAAATATGGTTAAACAAAAAAAAAAAAAAAAAGGAGGGGGGGTTATAAAAAAGGTGGTGCATAGATTGATGACAGCACAGATTAGATTTTGGCCTCAGCCTCCAGCATTTTCTTCAAAACACAACCTCGGATGTCTGTGAGTTTATTTGAAGAAGCAGGTTGAGTAATTCAGAGAACAACCTCAAATCTGGAACATGGGTTGATGTAAATGTATCATTTCTGCGCAGAAGGTAAACCTGGAAAAGTTATCCAGATTACTCAGCAAGACTGCTTCTTGAAACAGGCCACTGGTGCACAGTTGTAACATACTGTATATTAATTATTCAGGTGAATATTATGTGATGTAGCTGTCATGATACCGTCATTATAAGGATTGTGGTGTTTTGTTTTGTAGATCTGCATCTGGCTCTGGGAAAAAGAGGAGATACAGGTGTGTATGAAAGACGAAAAGAGTACAACATAATAGGATCAGCACCGTTAACAACCTTCTTTATGATAGCGTGCATCAAAGCAAAATGCTGCAAACGAGTTTTCTCATGTAAAGTGTGTGTTATTGACATTTCTGCTTATTAAGTACCATATGTTCAAAAGACATTGCAATCCATACGGGCGAGCAGTACAGTGAGTTCTGCAAGGGAATTGCCATTGCTTTAATATACACAGCTTCATTATCTTACATATGACATCTGTTTCAGATCGGGCAGCCCAAAGAACAAACACAAAGACAAGAATAAACAGAAAAAGAGGTGAGACACACATAAATTCCATCTAATACCATTTACATGTTAATGTTGAGCTGACAGAAAAACCCACAGTATACAGCATGTCTGCTTGCTTCAGTAAAACAAAGCTTCACAGTCATTAACCATAAAATGTGATGTTCTGTACAGATATAGTATCCAATGTGTAAGAATAATGTAAACACAGTTTGTCCTCTGCACACAGTAAAATAAACAGTGAACAATCATCTCAACAGTGGGTACAACTTGAATCACGTCAGTCTCTCATAAATTTATATTGGTATTTTACACCCATTATCTCAGGCTCAGACTCAGGTTCAACAGAGTTCAACACAATTTCAAGGCCATGCATTGCACCCTATCTTAATTAGAATATATATTGAAAGTGTTTGGTAATGCATGAACTGTTTTACATATCAGTGGATTGACTACTGAGCTCGCCGTGGCATGTGTGTTTCCCTGTGATGTATGCATATGTACATACACATGGCTTTATGTATGTATATGTATGCATGTGTGTGTGTGTGTGTGTGTGTGTGTGGTGTGTTCGTCCGTTTGGTGTCATCCATTAGGTCCCCTGGTGAGACCCCAGGTAGGAGTTCACAGCGTCAAGGCAGCTGCTGTAGCTCCCGCAGCGCCTCCCTGTCGTCCACTCGAAGCACCTCCAAATCTCCTGCCAGGTAGACTCTTCAACACACACGCGTTCACACATACGCTTTGTTTTTGTCACACACTGATATCGCTCTACTGACTGTCGAGCGGTTGCCCTGGTGACTGTCAGTCTCTCTCTCTCTCTCTCCTCTCATTTACTCTTGATCCTCGGGGGATAGATTAGGATACAAATGGGGCTCCTCAGCATGCCTTACAATAACCCCCTTAAATTAATGTGATATCTCACTCTGCACTTATATAGACTTTGATGAAAAAAACAGTCATGTTGGTAACACACATTGTTAGTCAGTCATTCTATGTAGCTTGGAACATTGAGGTCCTATTTTTCTATTTAAAAAGCAGAGTATTCTGTGTATAAGTTAGCTGACATGTTCTGGTTTCTGGATGTAGTTTGGCTCAGGAGGTAGGGAGGGTTAGAAGTGTCCTCGGGGAAGATACTGAACACCAAGGTGCCCCGATGTATCATCGGTGTGTGACTGTGTGTTTATAGAAAGCACTGTTCGTACAGAAAAGCTCAGTATGAATGTGTGTGTACTATTTACCATTTTTTCTGATGATATTTGGAATACCCTACCTTATTTTATCTTTGTTAAAGGTCCTGACATTTTTGGACATTTTTTCAACTATCTAGGGCTAATAACTATGTGAACGGGCAGCTACTATGTGATCAAGTAATCACAGGGAGCATTTATGTTGACACCTAGAAATGCAGACAATTTTTAAGTTGTAAGAAATTTGATAGTTTTTATTCTTTTTGAATAAAAGTTTGAGAGTAGGTGTGGAAGAGAAGGATTTTTACTTTAATCTTTCAAGTCCAAATTTCACTTTTAGCACTTTTCACTTTTAGCACAAGCACTGAAAGTCACAATTTACTAACGAATGTGATTTATTTTCACAATGAATATTTTTTACAGCATTGTTCCCCAGGAAGTGGGGTGGCTGTGCTTTACCTCTTGTGTTGCTCTGTGGCTCTGCTCTTCCAGACTGAACTCCAAGCACAAGACAGACAGACAAAAGGTGTCTGGCACCTCGCTTTCCGCGGGCCCCAACAGCCCCGCCTCATGGCACAACGGGGACCACTCCCAGCGAAGTCGCAACGGCAAGGCCAGCAGACTCAACCACGCCGAGGGCGAGAAAGGGCACGATGTATGTAATCTCCTCTATTTTGCTCCCACACCCCCACCCTCCCCCCACCCACTCCAACGGTATCAACCACAGTCTTTACAAATGAGTTTTATCTTGCTCTTTTGTGTTGGTTGAAATGAATTCTCATCTTCTTTGAAACTGAAAGTTTTTTTTTGTTCTTTTATCAGTTATTCCAAGAACATTTTATATAATTAATATTATTATTTTTGACGTGTAAAAGACACTTCTGTCCTGTGTAAAACTTGCCGTTCCTGCTGCTTTGTTTCCGGCTCTCTTTGACTCCTCTGCCATCTTGTTTTTTTGTTTGTTCTTGCTGTTTCCTGGTAACAGAGGGAGGGAGCAAAGACAGCCAAGGGTCTAGTGTTTCTGTTCAGCACACATCCTCTGAGTCAGAGCGCAACCATACCACACCTCGGATGGAAATATCAGCCACACTGGCACACTATGATTCCAAATGAATGAGCAAATAGATTGTTGTTTCTTCTGAACGGTTGTCTGCTACAGCATAAGACAAATTAAAAAAAAAGTTGAGCCAGAAACAGGTATGACTACTTCAAACATTTGCTCCCCCCCAAAGGTCCATATCCGTGAAGAAATATCAAAGAAAATGTGTCTATCAGGAATAAAAAACTTCTGTAGATTGGCTCTTAATTAGCCAATGTTGCCAGAGTCACGATCAGACGTCTGATGGGGCTTTAAAGTGATAACAATGTGCAATTCCTCCTTGAACTGACTAATCCAATTACTTGGTGGAATGTCTTGATCCAAGTATGTCAAAATGGACTGTAACAAAATATTGCTATAGGTGCAGCTCACCATACCAAGGACCAGCTGTTTCTGCTGGGGTGTATGGGAGATTTAAAATGCCTAAATAAAAAAAAATCAAACAAAGAAATTGAAATACAGTACAGAATGTGGTATGTATTTCCTTTTATGTATGCGTTTACTGTCATAATTAATTGAAAAACCTATGTTAAAAGTACAATTAGTTGGCTTTTTGTCCTAAATAACTGAATGAATTGTTTTTTTATTGTGACATTAAAATCACAGTGAAATGGAAGTTAGAGTGACTTGAGTGTCTTAAATCAGTTCCTTCGGATATGATTAGATCACTCAAATATGGGCATGTCTTACCAAATACAGTGAGATACAGAGCTGTAGAGATGTAGGAGAATTGTCACCCCACTGTTAGATCAGGAGGAGGAGGATAATGTTAAAGATGATAAATTAAATCTCATCATTTTGTCATCAAAAATATTTTTATCTTATACAGAAAAGAAAAGATAGGGATTTTGATATAAAGAAAAAAACCCAAAATTTACACGTATTTAGCGTGTGTCAATTTTAGTGTGGAGTATGTAACAAAAGATAAAGGAATAATCAACACAGGGACACAGGATTAACAGAACATGGAAACCAAAATGAAGAGATGTATTGCATTTCATTGTTGTCCAGGAGAGGGCGGGATAGACCTGTCAGTAGTAAAATGCAAAGCGCTATCATTAGTTTTCATGAGACACATCCTAAATGCCAAAATGAAAAACGATCCAATCTCAGCTTGGGAGCTTCTTGCTGTGGGCTAGCCAGCTGTAGGGACACTACTGACAGTACATTTAGTTACATTAATAACTAACAATTCACAAAACTGTTTACAGTCAATCAAAAATACAAATAATTGTAAAGTCAATAGTAAAAGCTAACTAATTGTGCTTTTAACGTCTTTTTATGACACAGTTAATGTATACATAAAAAGGAAATATAACAAAGTCTAATTTTATTTTACTTTTTTCTTTGTTTGATGTGTTTCTATTTTGGCATTTTAGGTCTTCCATAGACATGCCCTGAATCCATATCATGCCTCAGATTTGACCTTTTGTGCTGAATGGGTTACAACTCTATCCTTAAAAAAAAAAGCAGCACCGCAAACGGTTCACAGTATGCTCATAAAGCCTAAAGTGTTATAAATTATATATGAACTGCTCCTTGTTTGTTTCTGTTAGTCTCTAATTATGTAAAAGACACTGTCTGTGATGATTTTTCAATGACTTTCTGCTGATATGAAAACAACCTTACTCTTCCTGTAAATGGATCATTAGAGCTGCAGTAGGATGACAGCCATTATGTTGGAATAAAACAAAAGATATGACTTAGACGAAGGGATCGCTAGTGAAACAATCTTCTTCCGATGAATAAGCACCTAAAAGGGCTGCAAACATCCTGTAAACACTCCCTCCAGAGAACTGATGTCTCCTATTTTCCACTCCAGCTTGCATGTGTCTATGAGGTCTCATCTGACCTCTTTCTCTCTTTTCTCTGTCATTACTGTTTCTTTTTTTCCTGATCAATTTAAGTGGTATTCACCAATGAATAAATGCCCAAATCTCTCTGTCTCGTTTATATAAAAAGCACTCAAATGCTTTGGAACTGGACCAAGTAGGTTAACTGGGTACGTTTAATAGTTTCTTCTTGTCAATACAGTTGTCTTTCTTCTCAAGCACATGCTCTGCTCAGTGATAGATCCTCTTCTCCTCCAGGCGTCCAACAGCTCCTGCCAAAGCACCAGGGGTTAAACTCATGCTCCTCTCTACTGCTTTACTTTACCATGTCGATGTGCATGTTGCCCCTAGGTGGCAGTAATTCTTCTGTCCCTGACATTTTGTTTCTACTCTATCTGTTCAGGCCAGTGGAGAATGACAAGGGATGTCTGTTAGATCATGTTCTTTTTAGCCATTCAGATGGGATGTAGTGAAAGAGGAGCATTTAATTGGCTCACATTTTTAAGCAGCATCTTTGTAGCATAAGGTGATGCTGCATCAGTCTTGTTAATCTCCACCAAAGGCTAAAATGTCATAATAATCCCCAAACTGAAACCTTTGCACAAGAGAATGGTTATGTGTGACAGATCCTGGATACAACTGAAGTCTGATTTTACTGCTGCAGTTGTGTGGTTTAGCAATTGTTCTGTATAGCAGCTCTGGTTCTCTATCTATCATCATAGTTTGTGTTCCTGTAGTCGTTTCCTAGCCCTGTTTGCGACTGTCTCATCCACTACAGAGGAGACAGTCCTTGATGCTTCCCATAGAAATGCTTAGGGAAGCAGCTATGCGCTGCTCTTTGTCCGGAGTGGAAAGGTTAACAGACGGATATTTGATTAACCAACCAGTAAGGGCCGTGTTTCGCTAGAAAGAACTAGTTTGTGCAATGTGTTGTCCAACCAAACCAGAAATCAAAAGTCTGTATATCTGTTCCAAACTGCCACACTGGAAGGCGGAGTGAAAAGAAGCCTTCTCTCTTGAAAAACTGACAAACACTTCCAGCAAAGCACAAATCTCACCTGTGTGCCATATGTTCAAGTTTGTTTTCAAGTGTGAAATGGGCTCCTTGTTGCCCTCTGTGGGCACTGGAGGATAAACACACAGTATAAGTGCAGTGCTCACCAACCATAGTTGCAGTGGGTGTTCACTGCTCCCAGGTTGCAGCAGGCAGGTATGAAAGAATCGTGACTTGGCCTTCCAGACTGAGGCGAAGAAGCTATTGTACTCAAAAACTTACCGGGACAAGTGACACAAAGATGAGATTTACTGTGTACTTTATCAAAACTGTTTTCCAAAACTACGTTTCGCTTTCTAAAGAGAGAAGGTGTTAGAAGCCAGCTGTCCACTTGAGGGGAAGCAACATAAAGCAAGATGGAATTACCAATTTAAGTTATTTACTGTATTTTAGGTTTCAGAATGGTTAGGACAAAATTTGATATAAGTACAAATAATATTAAAGATTGTTATAAATAAAATAGGCAAGCAAAAAATAAAGAATAAAAATAATATGATGATAACATGATATGATGAAGTGAAGCAAAAGTTTCTAAAGCAAGCTAGACCTGGCCCAGTCCACAGGTAGCTAAGCGAGTGAATTAAAATCAGGCCTCTCCGCGTGTCTAAATACCACTGTATGCTGGCGGTGTAATTTTTAGTCTTACATTGGAGAGTCAGACTGGGCACTCTTCCAATCTTGAGCGTCCCAGTTGCAGGCAGGGAGGAGGATGGACAGTGACTCAATAGGGGGACCAACTGAGGATGAGGAACCACACAACACGGTTTGCATAAGCAAAAAGGAACTGACTCACAGAAGAGTTAAGACACACAAAATCCGCCTCCATGTCACAAGGCTTCAAGGATGAGGACTAACTATCTGGTCTGCTAAATACAGGTGTGTTTAACATCCCATCTCTGATAAAGAGCAGCGCACAGACACTTTCCTGAGCTTGTCCATGGGAAACATCTAAGACTGTCTCCCACGCAGTTATTGAGATGGTCCCAAATGAGGCTAGTCATCCTCTTGCTCATTATTCAAGGATGTAGTCAAACACTTGAAACACAAGTACATTGACTCATGAAAATAACTAGCACAACTCACATTTATTAACATGATTGTTATTATAAAGGGACCCAAGCCATTTTGAATGCAAGCTCCCTCTTCAATTTAAGTGTTTACACAGCAGATTTGACAAAGCTCCTCAAGGCTCCCTCTCACTGTACCTGTGTTTATCCTGATAAATAAATAAAAAAAGATTGTTTGGAAGAAAGTTGGGCTGACGTCCAAAAAGTACAGAACAGAGTGCTGCTGCTGCATAAGCCCCAGGCCAAATGTGACTGGGGTCCCTTTCAAATGTGCTTAGTCTCTTAGTTGTCCATCTTAGCAGTGACTGCCCCCTCCAACAGTCTTCTACCCCCCTCTCCTCCTCTCCTACCTGTTCATCTGTGTCCTGTGTGACTCACGTCTCACTCTTGTCCTGGCATTTTTTGTCCAACATATCTTTCATATCTGCCAGCGCTGCATGCCCCCCTACCCCCACCCCCTCCCTCCCTCCCTTCAGCTATTCTACTCTACATGAATGTCCACTAATATGACAATTAACTCTATCCGCTTACCTCTACCCCCCCACCCCCACCCCATTTTGATACAAATATGGCTGCATTTGTACAAGCGAAAAAGACAAAGCAAATCATGTAGTTTTTAGATTCATCCTTTGTTTCTAATTTTACTTTGATTTTGAATTCCATGTGGATTTTTTTTTCTCCCCTCTATTTTCTTTATACTTTTTGGTTTGATTAGTTCTCCTTAGTCTCTGGACTAAATATGTAGCTTTGATACTAAAAGAGGTCATTGTCTTTTTCCCATTTCGCTGCGGAGAACATTCCTTTCTCCTTTTTTCTTTTTTCTTTCTTTCCTTTTTTGTGTTGATATTGCATACGTGTCACTGATTGAAATGGAAGGTAGGTAATGCTTTGCCTACGCACGTGATCTTTATGCAGATGAGAATGTGACAAGCACCCTAGCCTGAGTGACGTCAATGTTTCTCTCTCTCTTTCTCTTTCTCTCGCTCTTTCTGTTGTTTACCAATGGTCTTTAACCAAATTAATTTGACTTCATCAATTATGATTTGACTCTTGAGAGATTGGATTACGTAGAGCTCTGGTTTTTCTCTTTCCTCCTTAACTTCATTCTGAAGTCCAATATCCCGCTCTATCTTCCAGGTCCATTTCTTTCCATTTCTGTTTTCTTTCTGTTTTGGTAGAATGCATTCCTGTTTGTCCAGCATCTCTCTGTTTATTGGTGAATTAGCACATTCGTCTTATAATTTTCACCATATTGATTTCCACGACTGTTTCTAATAACTGTCATACCCACAGTGGTTGTGTGTTTTCTAATTATACCGCTTAGTTGTCTTCTCTCTAGTGGAGAATGGCTCTTCTTTCTGCAAGGATCAGTCGGTGCTTTTGCTGTATCTTAGATTACAAAATAATTCAGACAGCACATGATAATGCATGCGGAACAGCAAGCTTTATTTGGTTCCATGTAAAAGGCCTTTTGGAGATTTACCCTTTTTTTTCTGAACTGCTGGGAATGAGCAGTGTATAACTGTGCATCATATTTCAGTCCCTAAACTCCTACTTAATCACTTATCCAAGTTCTGTTTTTGTTGAATGCTTAAAATAGGGGGTTTTGAATATAATTCACCCTCCACCATACACAGTTTAAACTAAAGGAGAAGGCTGACATTACTCTTTTTTTCTTTCTATTACCAAATCCCTTGTAAAGACCTAAACCAACGATGTGTTAGTCCGTTAGTACTTTCTTGGTTCCCTGCCCTGTCTTTGTCACTCAGCCACAAATGTATTTGTAAAAAGCTAGTTTCTTTTTTAAACAAGACAAGTCTACAGCCATGCTAGCAGCTCTGTGCGACTGTACTTACAGTAGGTATAGTCGTGCTGTGATCTAAATGCTAATGTCAGCAAGCTAACATGCTCACATTAACGATACTAATGTGCTCATGTTTAGCAAGCATAATATATACCATGTCCACCAGATTAGTTTAGCATGCTAATGTTTGCTAATTAGCCTTAAACACAAAGTGCAGCTGAGGCTGATGGGAATATCATTCATTTTGCAGGAACTTGATCCTAAACCAAAGTTTTGGACAGATTAGAATTCTGACCTGATGAAGAAGTGGTTGCAAGTTATCGTGAGGGAGATATCAATGTGTGTACCAAATTCCATTGCAAAGTATCTAGTGATTGTGTAGACAGTTCAACAGTTCAACCTCATAGTGGTGCTGCAGAAAAAGTCATTAAGATTCGTCATGTGGGAACCATGAATTATCTGTAGGCATTCCATAGTGGATTAGATATCTCAGCCCGGACCAAAGTAGTGGACTGACAGGCCAATGTTTCCCTCCTTAGAGCCATGCTAGTGGCTCTAAGTATGCCACAGTAGTTTCCTAAAACGTAAGTTTTAGCAGACATCACTCAAACAGGAATAAATAATGTATGGCGAACAAATAGTGAATGGATACACATTTGGTGCTTGAGTATTTACAGAGCCAGGACAATCTGTGTAAGTGTACGGTGCCTCAAACTACAGTGTGTCTGTTCATGGTAATGAAGGAACATGTCGCCCAGTGCAAGAGTGTTGCTCACTGATGTGTTTTTAACAGTTTTTGGATAACAATGGAGCTCCGTGGCACAGAGGTATCAAGCTATCATGATCAATTCATTGTTGATTTTGGTCTTTCATGGGATTTATTGACAATAAGAAAAACAGAATATTGTCTGCCTTATTCTGTAATACAGTGGTAATTTTGAAAACTACTAGCTCCAAGGTAATTGAGTCTATGTATGACACTAAAAGTAGCATTTCATTTTAAAATCCCAAAGGCTCCAATCACATTCTTGTTGTTTTATCAGTTCAATGCAATTTCCACTGACTTCTCACTGACCATGTGCTTTTGGGGGCTCTTACATTAGTCAGTTCCCCAAAAATAACCTCTGATTGCCATAAAATGTGGTTTAACTTAATTCAGTATCAGTAATAAACTTACACTCTCTGTTGTTACGTAGCAACAACTCCCTTGAACTACATTACTGGAAATCTTTGTTACTGTGATAACTATAAGTGTCTTGTATCAAGGAACCCATGAGCGCAAACACTGATTGTAACCAGTAAAAGCTATGGTAGTTATCCTGTAAACGTGTCAGGCAGTAAAATAACACCTTCCCATGGTAGATACTACAAGAAGAGGAAAAAGGTCAAGAAAATACCTCTAACTCTCGCCAGCCAGTCACTCTCTGATGTACAAGAAGGTGACTGGGCCCAGAGGATTTACTCTATGTGTGAGGGACTCCCTGCACATTGTGGTTTTCCTCTTTGCTTTTGAGTTCTTTTCCATTGATTTCCATGCATTGTCTCATGAGTCACTGGCAGGGAAGGGTTTTGTGTCTTTTTCTCTTGCATTTTGTGAATCTAATGATGCACTTATGTTGCCCCACTTTTCCCTTTTCTTCATACCTTACCTACTAAAGGAGGGAATACCACTTTATTGGTAAGTGGATGTTAACCAGAAGGGAGTTAAACAAGAGTAACCATTAAAAAAAAAATACAAAGAAAATGGGTCGCTGTTCACATCTCAGCAATTGTCTTCAGGAAAAAAAATCCAGAAAGAGAAAATTGAGTAGCAGACGATTTGTTTTCTGATTCGGTTGATTCAATAATTGTGATCTTTATTTTGTTCCTTCCATTTCTGTGATGTTCTGTCAAGTTGTCTTCTCTTTCTGTTTTGTTTAATTTCTTAACCATTACTAAAATAACTGAAGAAGTCCTCTTTTTCTACTTGACAAAATCTGTAGCTCTGTACTCTCTGCCTCTGCTCTTAAACTTATTTGGTTCACAGTTTTGTTTTTACTTTTTCCTCTCTTCCTCCTCTTCCTAATTTTTTTGTTTGTTTTTGCGATTATGATTTCTTCAACTCATTATGGTTTTGCATGCCAAGTATTGCATGCGCTGCACCATAGAGGACTATCTATAAGCCATATGGAGAAAACCTAGATCTTTTTCTTTTAGATGTTTACCTTCTTTTGGCAAGTACACCGTAGCACTCAATCACCAACCTGAAAACACTCTAATGCTCTTTTTGTCCTTTTTCTTTTTTTTTCTTTTTTTTTCTTTGTTTGGTGATCGTTTCTCTACAGAAGCTCCATCTGCTGACTGCTAGCTCTGCAGGCATCCAGTCCACTCTGCTGAGAGAGCACAAGCTCCACAGTGCCCCCAGCAGGAGCCAAACAGGACCGATGTGTGCAGCAGGAGAGGCTAAGAGTGTGGATGGCAGGAACACGGCTGTAGGGAGCTCCGTAACACAGACGCCAGGGAGGAGAGGGAGCCAGAGAGGCCAGAATAAGAGCTCCCACTCCCCTGCTCACAGCAGCGACTCAGCCCACTCCCAGCACAATCACACTCATAGAGGGAGGAACTCTCGTCACCAGAGAAAGTGAGCATTTTCAGGCTCTTATCACTGCTTGAATGATTTAGCTTTGCCGCTGTGAGAAAATGATTTGACATTTTCTATATTTTACTGCCAATTACCCTAGGACAAAAGGTGGCCACTCTTCCAAGCGTCACCACCGCTCCAGTCGGGGTCAGGCTCACCATCGGAGCCCATCAGTATCTCCAGGACGACGCTCACACACGTCCGGCAGGAAGAAAGAGGAGTCTCGGAGCAAACCCAACCTCCGACAGCGCAGTAGCTCGTGGAGCAGTGGGCGTTCGTCCTCACACTCTGCATCCAGAGACAGAGGCCCCAGCAAGGCCAAGTCTCCACACAACAGACAAAACAACTCCAGGTGAAATACCACTACCTCTGTCACACTTTTCTGTCAGCTTATGGTTTTATTTTTGTTCTCATGTTGTCGTTTTCCTGATGGCGTTGTGTGTGTCGTGCAGGGAGAGGGACAGCCCTAACCGCTCTGACACAGACAGCCGAGCTCGTCGCCGCTCGCGCAGCTACTCACCCATTCGCAAAAGGAGAAGAGATTCACCCAGCTTCATGGAAGCTCGCAGGATCACCAGGTAACCCAGCTGTCCAGAATCAAAAAAACTGCCTGCTTATTTTTAAGATTCCCATTTGTACATACATTTATTCACAACTTACCTACTGTGTGGAATGTCAGTGGTAATACAGACTCCATTGCAACAGTTTGTCTTTTGAATTTTATTTTCAGCTTTTTATATGTCTGGAGTCAATAGCACTTAAGCATGACGCACTTTATACCTTACACTCTGCAGTTAAAACATTTCCATCAATTTTACAGCCTTGCACTCATGCTAAGGAAGAGGTCATTCTTTTATAGCTCCAAATTACAACAATGACAAACAACAGGAATAAAATGGTGGAAGTAGTTCTTGATCTAACTCTCAACATTCAGAATCATTAAATCCTTTGTGTAAAGTAAAAACGAAAAAACTGCAGGCACAAATGGATGTGGTGATTACATGGGTTTTTGGTTTGGTAGATTTGGTTTGGTTGGAGGGAGCACAATGAAGTCAAAGGTTCTTGAACCAAACACAAAAAGTGAACCGTCTTTCCTGCTTTATACTCTATATATACATGGATTTTGTCACTTTTGGACAAACCTTTGGCTACTTTGCTGTTTCCGGTCATTATGCTGAGCCAAGCTAACAGCTAAAGACTGTAGCTTTGTATTTAGTGTACAGACATGACAGTGGAATCAATCTTCTCATCTAACTCTCGTCAAGAAAGCAGACACACGTATTTGCCAAAATGTAGAACTATTCCTTTGAATTTTAAAGTGAATTCTGCTTTTTCCTTTGTATAGTTAACATATCCAATTGATGTATAAATTTATTTAGTTAGTAGTTCAAAAAAATAATAGTTTTATTTGTATTAACCTTTTTAAAACATGTAGCCAACAAATTGTTTCAGTACAGGGTAAACATAAGAGAACACAGTGAGACCAACGCAATAAAAAGCTACAATATACTGTACATAACAATGAGGACATAAAATGAATCCAGAAATTAAGTATGATTAAACTGATAAAGGGAAACGCGGTATGTATTGAACTCATTTCCAGTGATTTATTTAGTCTGTTTGATCCCAATGAATGGCTTCATAACCATTCACAAGCCCTCCCCACACTGAGAGCATGTTTGTATTTGTTTCCTCCTCTGTTGATGAAAACGAGCTTGAATTAGAGTTAACATATCTACAAAATATTTTGATAGTGAGCCAGCTTCTTAGTTATCATTTAATGATTCTATCTTTTCCCACAGAAGCTTCTTGAGGTTTGTTGCACGTGAAATGTAGTTTGTAGTTAGTTATTAAAACATAAAGAGAAAACTCCTACATCCCTGTGAAAAGTGTTTCTGTGGTGTAAAAAAAAAAACACCTCTTCATGTCACCTCTGTGCTTTCTCATACAAGTGTAGAGAGACATGGGTGAAATGTGTGTACCTTGTCATCTTTCACTCCAATCCTAAAGGTCCTGATTCCAAGACAACTGGATGCTGCTGAACTGAGCTGCTGCAGGCTAGTTACCCTGGTAACAGTTGCTGTGCAGCAGGACCCCTCTAGTGTGACTCCTGAAGCTCGGCTGAACAGCAAACCATCAGAGCTCCCCTGAGTAAACATGGCCTCCTCCTGTTTTTTTTCTGTCTTCTCTTTGCTCCTTCATCTCTTCCCTGAAATTTACACAGAGAAACTCACACCAACTCTAATTCTGCACCCCACTGCAGTTATGCACTAATGCTGTAACAAAGAGATACAGAGATTAAAATGCTATCAAGATGTATTTAAGTGGATACGCTCCATTGCGTTGGCTGTGGATTTCCATGGCAGATATAGAGGACAATGCTTAGACATAGTTATTTACAATGCTGCTGAAATGACAAGGTGAAAGACACCTTGTAGCAGCAGGGACACCTTGATAGCATTTCTCCCCGCACTGTTGACTGTTGATTTTTCTGGGTGTCGGTCTCCACTGAGAAGAAGAGGTTCGTTTGGTTGCTAACAGCTAATTACCTTACAGGAAGCACTTCCAGAGTGGCTATTAACAAGGCAGTCTAAGCTTAAGCTTAAACTAACAACATGCTTTTCTCTGCTTTGTGTGCGTGTAGTTATATTGGGAGCATGTGTGTGTGTGTGTGTGTGTGTGTGTGTGTGTGTGTGTGTGTGTGTGTGTGTGTGTGTGTGTGTGTGTGTGTGTGTGTGTGTGTGTTTGTGGTTGAAAAGCGTTTTTAACCCATATAGCTGCTTTCTTCCAGATCCTGTACTGATCTTAAGTCTACCATGTCTGTAGCCTTCTGTACACCGATTTGATCAAATCTTGTCATAATACATTGTGTGTTTTACATCAGCATCAGATGTGCATTTAACATCAAGATCCCACTGATACTAACTCATCAAACATATGTAACTGTTAACACTCCATCACCCCCCCCTCTCCTATCCCCAGCGCTCGGAAGCGGCCGATTCCGTACTACCGGCCCAGTCCTTCCTCGTCCAGCTACGACAGCAGCCCGTCACGGTCCAGCCGCAGCCGTAGCCGCAGCTACAGCAGCTACAGCCGCAGCAGAAGCCACAGCCGGAGCCACAACCGGAGCCACAGCAGGAGCCGGAGCCGGAGCCGGAGCTGGAGTCGGAGCCGCAGCCAGAGCCGAAGCTGGAGCCGCAGCAGGAGTCGCTCCCGGAGTCACCACAGTTACTACAGCCGCAGCAGCTACGACAGCCCCGGCTTCTGAACGCTCGGCACAGGAGGGAAAACAAAAACAATTAGACAAGTCCTGTTAAATTGACCGTGCTCGGGTTCAGTTATTATGTATCTTTAAACAGTCCTCGACAGTACCCACACTGCTGTACAGTCCAGGGCTCAAACTCCTCGACCCACAACCATTACCCCTCTCTAATACAGAGCCTGGATCAAAGAGGAGAAATGTATTTTGATAGAGCACATTACTATGAAATTGGGTGTCACTGTTCATGTCTTCACATATCCAAGGTCTCGATGGAAACCACATGTCCAAATTAATTTGGTAGAGCCCAAAGAACAAATCTTGCTGTATGTTAGCACTTTCTTTCTCTCCTTCCACCAAACAACCAAAAATGTCAAAATTCATTAAAATATGTGTATATATGTGTGTATATATGTGTATATATATATATATATATATATATATATATATATATATATATATATATATATATACATATATACACATTCACACATCCTAAAAATAGGAGCTGAGTAGAAGACAAAAAGAAGACACATCAATGGCTTACTGTACATTTCAGAGACTCTTTTTCCCTTATCATGTACTCATCTCCCCAAAGACTTCCATTTCACCAAGGCACAGAGATCAACTCAAGTGAGAACAAAAGAAAAGTCGGCAGATAAAATAGGAAGCAAAAAAAAAAAAGGAACTTTTTTTTATGATGAAAAATGTATTGTATAGGTTTGTCTGTATAGATGTAAACTCCTTTAAGTTCTGGCTTTGTAAACTATGCACTGTATATTCCATATAGTTTGAGGAGGTTTGTTTAGCATGATGCATCAGGAGAGACTTGCTGCTCGCAGGAGTGAACCTTTGTTGAAATTGAAGATGCCAGGGTGCATCTGTGCTCCCTCTGACCTATACAGTACGTCAGACACCTGCATACACTGGTGAATGGGATGAGGAAGAAACATGTATTATGTACTTTTACTCTTTTCCCTGTTTAAATGATTATGTAGATTCTGCTAACCCTGTTTGAGTGTGTGTGCGCGTGCGTGCGTGCGTGCGTGCGTGCCTTCTCTGCAATGGCCAGTGAGGTAATTTTTTTTTTTGTGTATCCACTGTAGCCCGCATCTAAAGGCTGTTGTGTGGTACTGTACAGGAAAACTGTCTGCAAAAAGTCTCCAAGCACACATTTGTGTGCTATTTATGGATCTACTGTATTTATTAGTTTATTTATTGGGTTATTTATTATTTAATTTATTTATCATTTCCCAATGAGCTGTAAAGCAGTTGGAGGTGCTTTGAAGATGAGATTGCTGCAGATGTATTCCCATGTTTCACACAAAGCTGGTTTCTAGTGGCGAAGGTTTATTTCGCTAACAGATTAGTAAGCAGCGTGTAGATTCACTGCTGTGTGTTTAAGACTCTCTGATTTTAGCCAGTGTAGATGAGTCTTCGCCCATAGTTACTCCCACGACTGCCAATATGGCTTCCCTGGCCCATTGTAATGGTTCATTTTAATGCACGCAATTATGGCTCTGCCTGTACTGAGAAGCGAGGGACCAGCCACAGACAGAACCAAAATATCCCCATGTGTGGAGAAAACAGTCCACTATTCTCTGCTGTATTTTTCCAGCCACCACATACTCCAGTCCCTTGTATAATGGGCCACAACATGTTTCTGAAGGTCCCCTGGTTACTAGCTTCAAAAGGAGGACACATGTAACTTTAGCATAGCAGAGACACCAGTGGCTCTTTAATGCCTCCTCTGTCTCCAGCTTCAGTAGTACAGTAAACAAACTGGCGAAACAATCAGGGATCACCCTAAGTCTTCCTTACCATTCGTCCAGTCTCATGTCCATCACACAGTGTTGCATCCCCAGTCTGACTTATCCCAACTATGATACTCTGCAATCCTATGAATTTATTCAAAGTATAGCATTGCCCCTTTGGTTCTACAAGTCATTCTTTGTAATGTACAAGTTATTATACCTGACAATAAACTGAAACATGGGTAAATAATTATACTGTTGTGTTCTTTCTCTTTGTAACTTCAGGTGCAGTGATACTGTATCTTGTCTGGCAGGCCCAGTGCATATATTTGCCTACAGATGGCACTGATGAGAGCCTTCCAGTACCTAAAAACAAAAACGAGAACTTGAAGCCTCACAAAAATGGCCTAAAATCTTCTATTTTAGGGACGGTGCAAATGTCAACACCAGACTCCTGCTGTGATATACTGTGACTGATCGAATTATATTTGTTTCAATAAAAGTTGAGCTAAATCCTCCAAGAATTAAATAAAATAAAGAAAAAAATAAAATTGAGAATAAATAAAAATGAAATATAATTTACCAAAAAATGACCTTAGAAACAAAACCTACAATAAAGGGTTTCATTTGATTGCAGTAGTCTCCACTTTCACGTCACCGATCATATCTCTTTTATGTCCCCTTTTCTTCATTCTCCCTGCCAGATTTTATTAGTTTCTTTTTCTCCTCATGTAGAGAGACAGACAGAGACATGCCACTGTAACACCTGCAACCACAAGAGCTTTGCGTCTTTTTAAAGTTGAAAGCCCAACAGACCTTTTCACAGCAGACATGTTGACTTGTCATGGCAGGAAAAACACCGGTGGAAGGAATTTCATTAACAATGGCTCACTTCCATCAAGCAGAGGTGGGAGTAGGTTGCACATGAGCAAGTCTCAAGTCTTAACCTTCAAGTCTCAAGCAAGCCCCAAGTTACTGTGTTGAGAATCAAGCAAGGCAAGTCAAGTCATCGCTCAGGTCAAGCAAGTCACAAGTCATACGAAGTTCTGATGATCTACATCAGTTTCCTAAATCTAAATCAGTTAAAAGACAGTCGTCATGAAAAGTTGAGTCTTCCTTTTCAAAATTAACGCAGAAACGAAAACTGTGGCTGCCTGCTGGCACCTTATAATCTTACTGTTATATGAGATTTTGTGGCAACGTAGAGTCCAGTGCACCTCTGTCTCAACCTCACCTGTCGAACAGTGACCACATGTTCCGTTTCTTTCAGTTGCCACGATTTCTTGTGTCTTCCTTGTTCGCTTGCCAGTTTGTGGTCACTGTGTGGTCACCGGATGGATGGAGAGTGTTCAGGGACAGAGAAAATTCTTATATGCTTTGGCTTCTAGTTACTTCTTTCCAGTGTTTCCGATGCATTGTGTTATAATTTGGTTTCCTCTGAATGGTGTTTGGAAAGCAGTGTTGTTGTGAGACTGGTCAGAGTGTGTTTGACAGGGAGCAGTTAGTCTGAGCACCACCTGGCTTAGGGGACCCTTTTCTGGGCTCAGCTCTTGGTTCTGAAGGGCTTTGGAATGGCGGGAGTCTGGAGGGCTGGATTTAAGGCACTTAGAAACTGTGAGTGCTCTCTTTTGAATGTTGATCATCAGTGGGTACCAGCTCGACAGGCATTTCTTTGTGCGTGTAAAATGTACCTGCCGAATTCTGCATGTAGAGATTCTGTTGGGTGTTTATCCCAACGTGTACAGCTATGATGACTGAGTGGACCCCATACTTCACTACCATGTAGTGCACGGGCAGGATAACTCTATCAAATCTCTTAAGGCATATTTTAATTGGAACTTGGAAGTCATAATATTTTCTCTTAATTGAATTTAGAGCTCTTAGACTGTTTTCTTTTAGTGCATTCACTGCCTTGATGAAATTTCCTGGTGCTGTTTTTGTTATACCAAGGTAAATAGAGCTCATACTGTGATCAGTGATTTGACTATTTATGGTGAACTGGTACTTGTTCTCCTGACATCTGGGGCATTTTTGATAGATCGTGATATTAGTTTGCCTCATATTTACTGCCAGGGCCCAGAAATGATATTGAAAGCCCAGTACACATGAATGGCAAAAGTGACATAATTTGTCCTAGGAAGAATGTCACTGTGGACATCTGAAATCTTCTTTTTGACCAGGAAGAACTGAAGTCTAGCTAGTAAATGTTAAAACGGCCACTTGTTCTTTTATTTAGGATTTTTAGATATCTTAAATTTAGTTTTGACTAGTACAATAACAGTTGCATGTATCTTGAAATACAACTTTTAATAGTGAGACTGTTAAATGTGGACATCTTTAATTACCAGTCTGACTGATGAGAATAAAGTTTCGACTAGGAGAAATGCTATTATGGATATCTTAAATGTAATTACAAATAGGAGTGTGATTCAATTAAATGCTTGCCTTAAGAGCCTTTTACAAATACAACATCTCAGGAGAGTGTCGGTGTGAGGCTGGCAGGAAGAGATCTGTGACCAACAATAAGACCAGAAATGGCGGCAATAAAGAGCCTATTAATGCCCCATTTGTGACACTAATAACATGAGGGTTGCTGAAAACATCACTGACACTGATCTGATAGCATCCAGTGGAGAATACTTGAATATTGTTGACTACATGTAGACCAAGTAGTGTGTCTCCTCAGTTCCTATACTGCATCCTCCTCCGTGCCATTATTTCACAAAAGAGCTGAGGATTCATCTTATTCATGTTAGTCTTATCTTAGTCTGAATTTGTATGTGCTCAGCAGGTAAAGTTGACTTTCCGGCTGCCTTTTAGTTTTTTCAAGCTCTTTGGGACGTCTAGAGAGGGGAAGGGGGATTACACACAGCATGAGAGAGGCAGGTTTCACAGTGCACTGGGCAGCTGTTACTGGGGTGGGCCTTCCTGTTGGATTCCATTCGAGTGCAATGTCTGCCACAAATAGATATTCTAGTACTTTCCATAAATGCATTGGGGGTGTGAGCTGGGGGGGCTTGAGTCAAAAGAGAGGACGCTGTTGAAAAGGGTGGTGTCAGTGAGTATAAAAGCTCTCAGCTGAGAGGCAGACAGCACATTAGGAAAACACTTTCAGAGAGGCCAAAGGGCTCTTCATCTGCAGCCAGCAGCCCTCCGTTACAACAACACTCCTCTGCTGCCTGAACACAGCAGCCATGGCTGAGAGACGTATTCCTTTCACCCTGCTCCGCACCCCAAGCTGGGACCCATTCCGTGACTGGCACCAGAGCAACCGCATCTTCGACCAGACCTTCGGCATGCCGATCCCGTCAGAGGACTTTGCCACATTCCCCAGCACCCACTGGCAAGGGTACATCCGGCCCTCCATCCTGGCTCCCGACATGAGCGCCATGATGCCACAGACCCCCATGATGTACCCTGGCGCCATGATGGCCCAGCAGGCTCGTGCCCTGTCCCGCCAGATGAGCACCGGCATGTCGGAGATCAAGCAGACCCAAGACAACTGGAAGGTGTCCCTGGATGTCAACCACTTCTCGCCTGAGGAGCTGGTGGTGAAAACCAAGGATGGTGTGGTGGAAATCACAGGTGAGCCTCCATTTCTCTTTCATTGATCCCCTTTTTGTGCTGTAGTGGTATCTACTGCATGCTGATTTAAGGAGGCACTGTATTTTTGTATAGTTATAGAATACACACCTGAACCTTGAAGGCCATTTCCACTCAATCTAGCAGCAGTGTAACAAAACGCTGTCCAGGACAGATGCATTAGCAGGTACATAACAGAATGTCTCACGCGCTGTACTGTTCTAAGGTTTAGAGAAACTGCTACAGTACAAAACAAAACGACACAACATAAAAAGGCAGGAAAACGTTTTGCTACGTCAAGTACAGGGCAGATTCATTGCTGCAGTTACACAATATCTTGACGCAATATACTGAGTTCCAGTACACTGGAGGGCGGGTCCTTTTGGATGCACCCCTGCTAGATGAAAAAAACAATGCACAATTCAACATGTGGGAGGCGACTTTTACAGCAGCTCCCACAGGATCACAGTGCAAGAACTGTAGCCAGTTTCACTCCCCGAGGTGAAACGCTGTCATCTACCGCAAAATGTGAAAACCCGCAGAAGGTGTGGAATGGATCATTTAATAGCTTAGCTCTCTGAAGCCCCGAGCTCCCTTTTCTCTTAGTCAGTCTCAGCCTCGCTTTCTGCCATTTAACAAAGAATTCATACTCTCAGAGTAGGGGATTTAGCCGTGACTCAACCAGTGTGTCTGCTACTTTAAAAGGACTGCTGGATTTTGTCCAGGCACAGGGTCCAGGGCCTGACTATGGCCAGTATCTCACTGGTGAGTGATTGAATAGACAGGAACAACAAAGATAAACAAAGCATGGAATTCAGTCCAAGTGGAATTTGCCACCTCATCTATCTCTTATGGCACCAGCAAACGAGGGTGATATGTTTAAAGATGATATAACCGACTGCACTCAAGAGTTTTGTATACATATCAAACTGCAACCTCTCTATGCTACAGCAATCCTCTCAGCTGCTTTCATGCATACTCAGAACTAATGCCCCTTCATGTTGAAAAAGTGCCTGCATGGCCAAGCCAGACATGCGCTCACGCTGGCAGCGTCGACCTGTTGAAAAGAGGACAGCTCCCAGAGGAAAGCCTCCTTTATCGGCCTGTTGTCACAACAAACATATTACTGTAGAGCCAGAATGAAGGGCAATGTTTCAGCATCACAGCCGGGCATCTGAATGTCTGTGAGAGACTGACGGGACATAATTAAGACTGCCGAGGGTCTTTTGTGGCTGATATGGCCACACAGGTGGGAGCTGTGCCGGATAAAAATACCACCACAAAGGCCTCCACAAAGCTGTTCCCCCGTCTCCGCTCCTTATGCTAAGCTAAACCAGCTCCTGGCTCTACAGCTTCATATTAAGTGTACAGACACGATTGGGGTATCAATCCTCTCATCTAACTCCCAACGAGAAGGTGAATAAGCACAATTTCCCAAAATGTCACGAGATGTTAATTTATCTAGCCCTACACAGTAGGTGTGCAATGTTGAAAATCCTGGAAATACTGAATCTACCTTAGTTTGATAGTTAAAAACTACAATCCAACTTTATTTTAAGCAAGTCATGACAGTGTAATGATAGTTATAAGGTGTAATAGCTCAAACACCTACCCCGTTTCAGTGTAAGTGGTGTAAAATTATGGATTACAAAGTCATCAGGCATTCTGCCTGAAACAGATACTCAAATCTGTTCCACACCATGCAATCGTTCCCTCTGCTGGTGCTATATTCCTCAAGCAGCTTCCTTCCACCTTATCGCTTTTCTTTCCATTTAGTACGCTTTCCAAATACATGCAAGATGTCGTCTCGCAGAATTGGTGCATCATAATGCATTCCCTTTATTTATAACACCTGAAAGAGAGAGATTAGTGCCACATTTAGGTAAAAGAATGTTGTCTGTGCCCTTAGGCAAGCACGAGGAGAGGAAGGATGAGCACGGATTTGTGTCCAGAAGCTTCACCAGGAAATACACGTAAGTAGCTCATTGTTTTAAACTTCATTCATTATCACTGGACAAGTTTGCAGAATTTAATTGAACCAAAAGCAGTTTTGTTCCAGAGCACTTTTTACAATTATGTACTCCAGTTAATCGAAGAAAGCTACGGGCAATGCAATATGTCAACAGCTCAATTTAAACCAGCTTTCTTATTCAAAATGGGTTTGTTTTGGCCGTTTGATGGTGGCTTTGCGGTGAATTTTCATGGAGGAAATGCATTTTTCAGGCCGGGTTCAGATTCCTGTGATTCTCTTATCACGGCTGTGCCGGCGCGAGTCTCTTTAGTTTTCGGGTTGGTCCGGCCTGTAGAGGGCTGGCCGTGGCTGACAGCTGAGTTTCATGCTCTGAAAAGCCGCAGCAGCTACAGCCTCCACTTCCTCGCATCCATCTCTCCTCTGTCTGAGTTTTTAGCTTCATAGGGCTCTGCTGCCATCCAGGGGCCACAGCAAACACTGAGGGAATAAACTGAACTGGTCTTAGATCTGAATTTACCCCATCGAGGGTGTTTGAGGCATCGTTATTTCAGTCAGTCTTTGTTTAAGTAGTAGCAGTGATACTTTTTCTTTGTAAATTTCCTGGAATGGTTTCTTAGACTTTTGACCTAATTGTGTTGTATTGCCCCCCCCCAGCCTCCCCTCTACAGCTAACGTTGAGAAGGTGACCTCTTCCCTGTCTCCTGATGGGGTGCTCACCATTGAGGCTCCTTTGGTCAAACCCGCCATCGAGTCCTCAGAGACCACAATTCCTGTCAATGTGGACAACAAAGGTGGCGTGGTGAAGAAGTAGGGAGAAAAGCAACACAGCGTCTCCCCCACACATACACACACACATTCAGATAATCACTTTATTCCTACAAAGTGCTTCCAGAGAGGTGAGGAAGCAGCTTATTGCTCTCACTAAAGCAGGCTTGCTCACACATCCAGAGACAGAAGAGCCAGGGATTGCCCTGGTTCCTCTGTCTCCCCTCAGTCTCTGATAATGAGCCAACCCCAGCTGAGTGCCCTGTGTAAACACTTCTGCAGCAGTTCCATATGCCTTCTCTTTCTGCTGTAATTACAATCTTCATCTGAACATAGGAAATCTCAGTTTAGCCCCACTCACAGTTTTCTTTATTTCTCTGCCTCACTTAAACACACACACACACACACCTTTCTCATTTCTGTTGAGCAAATCCCCTTCATGCTGCTTCTCAAACGCACTTAAGACAACAGCCAAGTGGACTGTAATAGCAGTGATCTTGTAAATGAAGGAACCAAGGCCCCAGGAGAGCATATACACCACCATTCTATGTGCAGAACAGTGCCTGTTAGTGATCCCACTGCGGTCTCCCTGGTCTGGAAATAGACTGGTTTCATCTGCAGTTGCCTTTGGACACTAACTATTCAGCTATGCAAACAGAGAATAAAGAACAAACAGCGCACAGAGTCTCTTCTTTTTTTTTTTAATTACAAGTTCTGCTGTTTATTTGCAGGCTGGTGACATGATATGAGTGGTCTTCTTCGTCATGGAAGTGACGTCCTGAAACAGCTGTATTTGTTATAAGTCTGGAAACAAGAAGAATATGACTAAACGGAAATGCTAAGCTTCTTAATGATGAAGTATCGTTTGCTAAATTATACATCTGAGGGTCATCCATGCAAAAGAGAGCAAGTGAAACATGTCAGCCCCCATGAGTGAGGCAGCCTATGCCTATAATGATGCTTCACTGCTGTTGCCTTTTAAGGTTTGTAATTTTCACATTTAACAATATGGTCCATGTCAGGCTCAGCTGTCTGATCTCTACACAGTGCCAGAATGGACCAGGTTTCATTAAAATTGCAAAAAACAGTGTGTAAAGCATTACTTAAACATTGTGTCCTTTAATTACAGCGCCCCCGTAACGCCAATCATTATAAAATTAACACTGAAAAGAAGTTAATATCATAATACTCTATTATTACTGTATAACATTCATACCATAATATTGTATAAAATCGAGTTGTTAGAAATGACTCCCAACGAAGTGACCTGCAACAGACAAGACTCAGTGTAGGAGGGATGCAAGTTCATCCTGATACTGACTCCTGATCAGTAGACTACTGGCTCGGGTTTGTACTTTATGAAGTGGAGAGAAACTGATAAGGCAGTTGATATATGAGATGGATGTCACGTGTACAGTGAAATAGGGCCATTTCTACCGTGAATCTGCAGTGAAATGTGTCATAACTCCCGAAATTGCGTAATACCATTATACAGAATGTCTCTGATGAATTATTTATGCACAGATGTCTACATAATTGATGGAGATTTTTTCTTTACTCTTGAATGAGCAAGGTAATTTAAAACAATTGCACCGGGAATGGATGCTAGTGGGGACAAGAACACTACAGAGTCAGCAGAAGCCAAAGGGTGTGTGAGTGCATGATACTGTGAGTACAATCGATGGCTACTTTTTAGCCACACTTGCATCGTGGCTCTAGAGATGGCAACTTCAGTCTGTCTGTCCACCACTTTGGTCCAGACTGAAATATCTCAAAACTATTGGATGGATTACCATGAAGGCAATGAAACCAGAGGATTTAGACTACTGACTTTGGTGATCCACTGACTTTTCCTCTAGCACCATCATCGGGTTAAAATTTCACTGTCCAATACTTTCTTTTTTGAACAAATCCCTGCAAAACTAATGATATTCCCATTAGCTTCAGCTGTACTTTGTGTTTGCTAAAATACTAAACTAAGACGCTAAACATGGCGAACATGATACAGTGGAATGAAAAGGTTTTGGCACCCCTGGTCAAAATTTCTGGTACCGTGAATAGTTAAGTGAGTAGAAGATGAACTGATTTCCAAAAGGCATAAAGTTAAAGGTGAAATATTCGATTCAACATTTTATGCAAGATTAGTGTATTACTTTTGTTTCGTACTAGGTTACAGTGGAAAAAAAAAGGGAAAGGAGCACCATACAAAGGTTTGGGCACCCCAAGAGAATTGAGCTCTCATATAACTTTAACCAAGGTCTCAGACCTTAATTATCTTGGTAGGGCTATGACATGTTCACAGTCATTGTTAGGAAAGGACAAGTGATGTAAATTTCAAAGCTTTATAAATACTCGGACTCCTCAAACCTTGTTCCAACAATCAGCAGCCATGGGCTCCTCTAAGCAGCTGACTCTGAAAATTCAAATAACTGATGCCCACAAAGCAGCAGAGGCTGTAAGAAGAAGATTAAGAAATGACAGTTAACAGGAACAAGAGGATGTCTGGAAGACCGAGAAAACTTTCGGAGAACTGCTCATAGAAGAAGAAAACCTTTCCTGCTTCTTCACCACAAAATTCAGCATCAGACGTTTGCAAATGAACAACTAAAGAAGTCCAATACATTTTGGAAACAAGTCCTGTGGACTGATGAAGTTAAAATACAACTTTTTAGCTGCAAAGAGCAAAGGTATGTTTGGAGAAAAAAGGGTGCAAATTTCCATGAAAAGAACACTTCTCCAACTGTTAAGCACGGGGGTGGATCCATCATGTTTTGGGCTTGTGTTGCAGCCAGTGGTACAGGGAACATTTCAGTGGTAGAGGGAAGAACGGATTCAATTAAATACCAGCAAATTCTGGGAGCAAACCTCACACTGTCTGTAAAAAAGCTGAGGATGAAAAGTGGATGCTTCTGCAACAGGATAATGACCTTAAACACCTCAAAATCCACAATGGACTACCTCAGGAGGAGCAAGCTGAAGGTTTTGCCATGGCCCTCACAGTCCCCTGACCTACACATCATCGAAAATCTGTGAATAGACCTCAACAGAGTACTGCACGCAAGACATCCCAAGACTCTGACAGAACTAGACGACTTTTGCAGGAAGAATGAGTGAAAATCCCCCCAAAAAAGAACTGAAAGACTCAGTTTCTACAAAAAGCCTTTACATGCTGTGATACTTGTGAAATAGGGTGTTACTAAGTACTGACCATGCAGGGTGCCCAGACTTTTGTTTTGGGCCCTTTTCCTTTTTTGTTATTAGGAAACTGTAAAAATGGAAATAAAAAAGTAATCTTGCATAAAATATTAAAGAAATGTTTAATCTTTAACTTCATGCCTTTTGGAAATCAGATCATCTTCTACTCACTTAACTATTCACATTAACAGAAATTTTGACCAGTTCCCAAAGTTTTTCATGCCACTGTACCTGCTAGCTAAATATTAGCATGCCACCATTGTCATTGTGCGCAGCAATTAGCTCAAAGCTCCACAGCCCGACAGAGATGCTAGCATGGCTGTAATAATGTTGATTAGTCACCATTTAGTCTATAGAATGTATCACAAGTTACCAGATCCTGGGATGATGTCTTAAAATTAAACTATTAAACTCCAAAGGTAATTCATTTTATAAAAAAAAGGAGACAGAGAAGAGCAAGCACGGCAGGCTAGCTTGAACCCCAGTTTGACAAAATCAAACAGTTCATTGGTTATCAAATTTGTCTTCTATTTTGTGTTGATGGACAAATTAATTATTCCACCAAATGTTTCACCAGATGATACTTGAAATTTATCATTAACTTAGAACCTTTATTTTGCAAATATACTAGTAATAAACACTATAGAAATATAAGCATAAAATATAAAGAGTAGAAATTTGGCATTTACAGATTCACTACTTAGAGGTTTATGGCACATTCTGCTGTGCAGTCTTCAAGTCGTGATAAAGCTACAGTACAGTATATTTGACTTTAATTGATGCACTTTATCTAAGTATATTCTATACCTTTTTTAATTGGGTAAACCATTTAAAAGTGGTATATTTGTGCCTTTAGGAAAATAGTATGATTGGCACAGTTATGAATGTGCAGTATGTGCAGTTTTGCAGTTTCCCAGTGAAGCAGGGACTGTGGTTTTTATCACTGCCATGATGCCTTAACAAGAGTTACATAAATCAAAATGCCGTAAGTACTAATACAGTCCTTACATCTCCTTTCATGAAATATTCATGTGAATTTATCAGACAGTTGAGAAACAGATTTGGATTAGTGTGCCCATGTGAACGGAGGGAATTCTAAAGTAATGCCTTAACATTGCTATTTCACATTATTTGTGTTATCAAGGGAGAGATACTCAAGACTGCAAAAGAAATGTGTCCTGCCTGGTGGATTTTTATAACATCCTGCACATTTTCAAACAGTTTGGATGTCTACCAACATATATATAGGTATATGTATAGGTAGAAAAAAAATACAGTCTATAAACAGTGGAACTAGGCCAAGGGCAGAATTTGAAAACTACATCAACAAACCATATGAGGTGAGGGCTCTGTGGCAGTCAATACACTATTCAGCTGCATGTATGGAGCCAATTCTACATGCAATTCTTTTAATCTCCCTCCAGTTAACCATCAGTCACTGCGGGATGAAATGAAAGATTTAGCAACACAACTGGTGACTTACTGAGTGGCTGGTTGTTTTCATCACTTCTTTTTCTTCCTCCCTGTCAACCTCTAGTCATTCATGTTGCGTGCCAGCCCACTAATGCACATACTAACTCTACTCTTGACTCCGGAGCTGCAGGGGAGATCTATTTATAGAGTGCTCTGCTACGCACTGAGCCTCCAGCGTGTTGTATAGTTACACAGGGTAGACAGCGTACATGGACTGGTGCTTTTTTTCCCCTATGGTTCCAGACCTGTAGTGACTAAAAAGCTGCTTATCAGATTTCATTAACTTGATCTGAGCCATTTCTACAACATATGACTGAATAAAAAATATAGTGTGGTGTGTGCGTTTCTGAGACTTCTAAAAATCTGTCAAAACAGATGTTCATTTGCTGAACATCAGATTCAGTGTATATGAATTTACAGCGTATGTACGCAGTGCCATAAACATTCAGTACTTGTGTCTGCTACTGAGTGATCTTAGTGGAAGCTGTGCCATTCGTTAAAGCCAGGCAGACACTGCCTTAAGAAGAGGCAGCAGTCTCTAAACCACTTAGCATTTCAGCTTTTCCTCTCCCATGAGTCACCATTTCCGTCCAGTATAATGCGGGCCTAAATTATTCATGCCAATCCCCATCAATCCAGGAGTTATCCAGGCTGTGAACCGGGGAACTGCTTCTCGTGAAGCGCTATTAGCGGCCAGGCCGCTAATTGGACTCTTCTCAGATCTCTACATCCTGTCTGCACTCGGGCTGAAAAGGGACCAGCTTGTCCAAAAACATTCTAAGGTCATCAGAGACACAGATTATTATTATTTTGTCAGCAACTTAAATATTTCTGGTTGCATTAATTTTGTAGCATCAGTTATTACTGAATAATGTGTTTTTTTCTTTTGTTAATAGACCTTTTTCACAGCAGACATTTTTACTGTCATTGCAGGAAAAGCAGAGGTGTTACTAATAACATTACCAATATGTGGGTAAAGATTTTCAGTCATCCAGGTCACGGTATTTCCAAGTGCTCTACGAAGGCATATGTACTTGCTAGAGGTTCTTGAAGACGTTCCACCTCTCATCCGAACTGACGGATGGGGACTCCCTGGCATTAAACCTCTTGCGGGTTTGTCAACACCTTGAGAGTCACTGAGGTCACAAGCGAGTCGTTAGGATCACATGACTAATGGTGTGAATGGGTGCTGAGCTGCCTGGGGGAGGGATCTCAAGACTGCATTGTAAGTGGCTGATAAATTGTGAATGGACATCCAGAGTGTTACTGGGCTTGAAGTGCGCAGGGATGCGGCATTCGTTGAAAAATCCTCCTGAGTTTTTCACATAATCTCGCAACGTAAGGACTGACAATGTCGTTCCGTTTATTGCTGTTATCTTCACCGTCTGTTTTGTATCTTTTTGTGGTTTTGACGAAGACCCAGTTTGGGTAACCACACGTTTTCAGTGCTTCCCTGATGTGTTTTTTATTCTTCCTTCTCCTTCTGCTCAGTCCAAGTTCCCTGAAGTTGGTCCCTAGCACCTACTTCATGATGACATCACGCAGGTCATGAAAGACGTCAAGCTGTGATTGGTCAGGGACCAACACGTAGTCTGTCATGTCTCACAGCCGAGTCACAACAACAATTTATGACTGTATAATTGTCTAATCTGACACAATCGAGATTTTATCATACATAAATATAGCGTAGTCTGAACCTGACATTAGAGCCTACGGAACAAAAAATAAACGTGCACTGAATATGTTCGTCCCTCAGTTCCTCAGGCAATTAGTGAGCTAAACCTTGTCTGTTTTTGCTTGGTTACACACTGACTAAACTAAATACAGGCCACATCAACAAACTGAACACAGAATAACTAGAGTTTAAGGTCACCCCTCCACCATGCAGTACATTCTGGCCTGACCTGAGACGACTGCAGGCCAAGTTACTACCTGTAGAAGTATTTAAGATGTAAGGAAAACTGCAATAAATCTTGCTCTGTGGTGTGACCCTACAGTAAATCTTATATATATATATATATATATATATATATATATATATATATATTTTTTTTTTTTTTTTTTAAACTGGTAACTGGTTTTAATGTCATGGCTGATCGGTGTAGGAAAAAACAGATGTGTTGTATATACTGTAGATCCCAAAATGTATATTATAGCCTGCACAGTATCCTCCATATTCCTGCATTTTTGGCTTCTCTGAGTGTGTATTAATAGATTATCAAATAGCCGACTTACCTCATCAGGCTGGCAGTTCTTGTGCCAATCTGTTGCTCTCTGCTGTTTGAAGAGTAATAAGCCAGAGCCAAGTGATTTCTTATACTCATCTGTCCTTGTGGGGTTAATGAACTGCAAATGCTTCCTTACACAGTATTGTAAGGACAGGCCTACATGTATATGTTGTCACTTTTAGGACAGCTGTGTCTGAATGGTGCATTCGGAACCAAGTTGACCGAAAACAATTGTGGAAAGTAGGCCAAGTCGATGCATTTACTCAAATATTTATGGATGCAGTTTTTGAGGGAACTTGTACTTTCCTTGAGTATTTCCAAATTATGCTGTTTAATACTTCCACTTCATGACATTTCAGAGAAAAACATTGTACTTACCCCTCCACTACATTTATTTAACAGCAGTAGTTACTGGTCAGGTTGGAGATGTACACAGCTATGCGTGGATTTAAATGAGGAAAGCAAACTGCATGTGCTCATAAGAAAGATAACAATGCTGTAACTTGTCTGACGACATAACAGGATGGTGAGAGAGATGTCGATCAAGCCCATGCTGTCCATGCCCACACTGTCCTAATCAGGAGAAATAAGTCAAAATACCTGTGGTGGAGCATGGACCCTAGAACCGAACTGTATATAAAATAGCTACGTTAACATGATGCTTACATGTTAACGCATCAATAATAATCCACTAATGTCATATACACTATTTATTATAGAGGCCAAACTCAACATTTTTTCAATATCTTGTTGCACAAAATGATCATTTGTGAACACAACTTAAATTCAAAATAAAGAAAGAAAAAAAAAGATCTTTGGGACTGATTCTGTAATTTAACACTCTGAAAGGGGCCGTTCTGTGTCATGAACAGCCTGTTGATTGTACTTTCAATACTTTTAAGTACATTGTGCTGATAATAATTATGTACTTTTAATCAAGTAATATTTTGAATATATAACAGAGTGTGTTCACATTGTGGTATTGCTACCTTGGCTCAAATTCTTCCTCCACCACTGACCACCTCACTGAAACATGAAATCTTTCACTTCTGTACTGACTGAATGGTGGATGTGTGGTTTTTGTCAGCTGTAGTGCATGCTGTGTTAGTTGAAGAAGGTTCTAGATAGCCCATTGCAAGTATGTTAGTTGTTGCACTAAAAAACATTTCCCTCATGGCACTAAGACGCCTTATTGGGTTGTGTAGAAAGGAGAATTTTGCAGTGTTTTATTGGTTACTTTTATCTACTGTATTTTAACTATCCTGATTTTTTTGTGTGACTACTAAATCAGAGAACACCTGAAACTCCCACTGTCAAATACAATATGTTTCTTCACTTTCTATCACCTTTGCCAAGAATTGCATGTCACCATAGCGATGTCCGTAACAGATCAATTTATTGTTAACAATCACTGTTTTGGTATAGCGTACTTCAGCAAATGGAGTAAAGAAAACACAGATTAAAATAAGGTCTAGCTAACAATCGCAATAAAAAGAAATAAATACAAAATAATCCAATTAAGGTCTAGTAATTCCATGTTCATATGAATACATAACATCTACAGTATAAGTTAATAAATTGAAGCTACTGTATAAATACATCACCAGCATGCACAATATTGTATTATGGAGAATATTGGAGCAGTTATCATCTTACACTGAAGAAACAGTATAATAGGCAAGTGCATTTCTTGACCAAGAAGAAACTGAAGACAAAGTAAATCCACAAACCTCAAATCTGCTTTTAGAGCTTCCACTTAACATTGCATGTGCTCTATCCACAAATTGTACTTAGTTCACTAATCGAGTCTGTGGTTCCAGGTGCCGTTTCAGAGATCCTACTGCTTTTTATGAAGATAGCAGAACTGGAGAATAAGGGTGGACTCACATATTATTTCATCATTTTCAAAATCAACACATTTGTTAAAATTTCCATTCATTTTATTTTGCTATCTGGATTTAGTGAATCAAATCGTTTCCTATAAGCATAAGGACCCAATAGAAGTTGTTATAGTAACAACAGTACTGACAATAAGAATTAGGTGTCCAAAAACAGTTAATTTATTCAATAAAGCACATCAGCACATGAGAGGGACAAGCTGCACTAACTTTACTTTATGAATTTGTATTTTTAGTTACAGGATGACTGTGTGACTGAGCTGGACACATACCTGACACAAAGCAAACAAAAACATTTTTTTAATGTTATCTTCAATAACAGAGACAACCTGCTTCTCACTCAGCGATCATAGTGTGGTGCAACTAAAGATGTCGTGTACATTTGATATTACGAGATGAAGTTCGACACCCCTAAAAGCCCATCTTCATCTCGGTAATCCGTCTGCTCTCTCACTCATTCTCTCTCTGTCTCTGTCTTTCTCTCTCACTAAGCAAGGCCATGACATTCAAGGTTACTCTAATTTTCTTGTTGCTCAAGCATTGGAACTCAATTTCTGAATGCTCCTCCCCTCACCAAATACAATAAGACAGCTCAGCTTCATTTGCGCGATAAGACCAGTCTCTGCCAGTGCGAAGCTATCGTTACCCAATAGTCACACTGTGATGAATGACATACCTCTTGCTTCTAAAGTAGTATTTTGGCAAATGCTGCAGAGGCTATCAAGGAAGGGGTTTCATTCTTTTATTGATTTAATTGTACGTTATTTCTCAAACTAAAATTGTCTTCCCTCCTAACTTTTTTTCACTTTTAATTTGTGGAAAAATAAAGAACAGCAGCCACGTTAGTACCATCAGCTAAATTGGCCGCCGATGATCCGCCACCCCCGCCCACCCTCCCTTTTTTTTTTTAATTTCTACGAACTTTTTTTTAAACTATTATTATTATTTTGTCATCATTTGTGAGCGCGCGTGTTGTGTTGGCAGAATGAGGTTTTGGACTCTTTAATTGTTGCCCTCTCCTCCCTCGTCGTCCTGCTGGTCGCTCGTCCACAGCGTCAAGTTGTCTCGTAGCAGCTGCATGATGAGAGTGGAGTCTTTGTAGGAGTCCTCGTTGAGGGTGTCCAGCTCGGCGATGGCGTCATCGAAAGCGGTCTTGGCCAGGTGGCACGCCTGCTCTGGGGCGTTCTGGATCTCGTAGTAGAAGACGGAGTAGTTGAGAGCCAGGCCCAGGCGGATGGGATGGGTGGGCTGCATGTGCTCCTTGCTGATCTCATGGGCTTCACTGTAGGACTTCTCGGAGGACTCCACCACCGAGGCTCTCTTCTCCCCCGTGGCCACCTCGGCCAGGTAGCGATAGTAGTCGCCCTTCATCTTCAGGTAGAACACCTTGCTCTCGTGCTGCGTGTCATTGCAATTCTTGATCAGGAAGTTGTCGAGGAGGTTGAGCACGTCCTGGCAGACTGCCTCGAGCTCTTTCTCGATCTTTTCCCGGTAGGCCCGCACCATCTCGATCTTCTTCTCATTGCCATCGGCCGACGTCTTCTGCTCAATGCTGGAGATGACGCGCCAGGATGAACGCCTCGCCCCAACCACGTTCTTATAGGCCACAGAGAGTAGGTTCCTCTCCTCATTGGATAGTGCTTCATTCAGCTCTGTGACCTAAAAAAAACAAAACAAAGAAAGAAGAATATGCAGGCATGAGCATGTCTTTTTGTCACCTCAATAATCTTATTTATATCAAATATGTGAGGACATGTCTCAAACATTCAAAAGCTGACAACAGGAGAATTATAACTTGTAAAAGGTTCAATAAAATATGACTATCCACACAATAAACAATTACATCTTCTGTGCACAAGTCCACCTATGGCAATACCAAGGTGCAAGGCAACATAAGTAAAGAAATACAAAGCTACAACTAAAAACTGTCACAGATGGCTCTGGAAAAACTCTGCAACACCCAAGACAGCAGTCACTGCATCCAGCAGAACCACGCCTCCAGCAGACTGACATCATCGTCTGAGGTGACCGCTGATTGGCTGTCCGAAGGTCTGAAAGCGGGTTTTGTTTTGTTTTGACAGGCCTCTGTCTGGCTAGAGGATTTAATCCTTTATACCCCACTGGGACTGTGCAGCAGAGGCATCTTTACAGACCCTTTCTGAGTATAAAGCCTGTTGTTACTTTCTTTTTCAGCACAGAATTCAGTTCCATGAGCATACCAAAGCAGGGGGCCCCAGCCAATCACGTGGAACAGCTCTTCACAATGCCTTTACTGAGCACTATATCGGTCAACATAAAATTGCATCTTCGGTTTAAAACTGAGATATGTCCATCTATCTATACTATACACACACACACACACACACACACACACACACACACACACACACACACACATATATATATTTACACATTATATATATATATATATATATATATATATATATATATATGTATAGGTTTAGAATACCTCAGTTGGTACTGAAATTTACATAATTCAATGTATTAGTGTTTCTGAAATTAAAATATAGAGCAAATAAATAATCAATATTTTAGGAATGATGGAATCTAAAATCCTAAATTTAACCCAAATTTTGACTAAGTCAGCAGCTGAACACACTTGTGATGTTCTTTCTATAATTGAAATCAAATATTGTTCAGAAAGTTTGTCGACGAATGTGTTGCACTTGCAGGTAGCTTTCCTTTCACCTTCTGTCCAGTTCATCCCGAACCAGCTCCATGAGGTCTAAGTCTGGAGACTGTGCTGGTCTTCCATCATGAGAAGCCACCATTTAGTTCTTTTCCTCTAATGTTTCGGGTCATTATCTTGCTGTAGGATGAACCCCTGACCAACCAGCCTGTCTTCCTTTGTTACTTGCCTTTTTCACGCCATTCTGATGCCAATATACAGTACTGCTTCCTGCAGTACAGTATTGTCATAATAATGCATCAGAGGGTGTAGTATATGTAGATAGGAAAAATTAAGCTGTTTTATTTACTATATACCCAAAGAAAAACAAACAAACTATAAAGTGTCTTTTGAAAAAAACATGTTGGAAAAGGCCATTAGATAATGCTGGCTTTAATTTTTTATTCCCAAGACACAGAGAAGCCTGATCCTTACTTAGTCTTGGTAATACTGGTGCTTTAACTTCATTCAGAACTTAAAAATTCAAGTACATTACTTTGACCGAGTTTATTTTTTTTCTTAAATTAAACAAAGCACTGTCCCTGTACAACTAAAGAATTGTTCGCTTATTTGGGTTAATGCATGCTCACATGCTTACAATGACAGTGCATGGTCATGTTTAACCGGTATACTATTTACCATGTTCACCATCTTAGTTTAGCATGTTAGCATGCTAACATGTGCTAATTAGGTCTAATTTCAGGGTAAAGCTGAGGTTGATGGGGTTGTCAATAGTTTTGCAGGTATTTGGTCATAAACCAAGTTATTACATTTAATCCTGAGGAGAAAGTGAATGTGTGTACCCTATTTCATAACAATCCACCCAGTAGCTGTTGAGATATTTCACTTAGCCACAAGTCAACCACATGATGGTAAAGAAAAAATCCGGGGATCACCAAAGTCATTATGATTCATGTGAGCCATGAATGTTTGTATGAAATTTTCTGCCGACCCATCCAGTAGCTGTTGAGATATTTCACAGGATAAATGAAAACTATTACCCACTGATGGTGGTAAATGAGAAGTCAGGAGATGAAAGTCATTAAGATTCATCCTCTGGACACCTTGATTATCGGTACCAACTTGTAAGGTAATCCATCTAATAGTTGTTAAGATATTTCACTAAAAATCCCAAATGTCAATCCCATGGTGGTGCTAAGTGAAAAAACAGAATCACCAAGTCACCAGGATCCATCTTTTGGGACCATGAATGTTTTCACAAAATTTCACACCTGTCCATTCAATAGTTGAGATATTTCAGTCTGGACCAAAATGGTGGACAGACCAACCAACAGACTGACACTGCCAATCTTAGAGCCCTGTCGCAGACATATGCAGACATATCGCTAAAAAAAAACATTTCTTATTTGCTTCATTACAGTAAAACTGTTTCCCGTGTTTGTGTATATCATCGTGTTTTTCCTAACCACCCAGGTGGGGTCACACTCTGCTGCCACAGTGATAGAAGGGCACTAACATGGCACTTTTGGAACTTTTTAATCACCTAGTAAGACAAATATTCTCCAGAGATTGTACTGCTTAATGGGTATATGCAGTATCCCCGACACATGGTGGAGCCTCAGTGTCTTGCTCAAGGACACTGACACAGTGGAAAGCTTAATCATGTGACCTTTGAGGTGCATTGAGGTCACTATGAGCTAGCAGCTGTGTCACTCTGCTTTGGTTTGACTCCAGAAGCACATAGTAGCTGCTAATCCATGTTGCAGTTGTTACTACAGTCTCTATTGACACAAATGTAGGACTTATCATGTGCTCATCTGATAAACTCTTTATCAACATACGTAAACCCTTACATATGTCCACATCCATCTTTCACTTTAATTCTATGTGCTCGGTGATACATAAAATAGAAATCAAAGCAGCAGACCTGACTATACTCATCAATAAGATTATTTGAACTGTAAAAGGGAGGGAGTAGAGGGCAAAGAACAATCTCCTGTTTCCATGTTGACAGCAAAATCTGTTTTGTTTGTGAGAGCCATATTGTCTCTGCTGGAGACACTGGCCACAAGCTACTAATACTAAGGATGCTGACATGGCTGACGGTACGGAGAAAGCTGCTATGCTTTAGGTGGGGATAAGTGCAAACAAACCACTCTATATCTTGCACCTTTAAACCAACTCATATACTGGGAAACATGGAAGGACTCCACAAAACCAAAAGCAACCTTTTCACTTCGGTCATGTTTCAGCCTTGCTTAGTGGCATGCAGAGCCTGAGGATGGTGATGTCAGTCAGTTGGTTTTTCTGCCTTGTCTGTTTACTGAACACATCCATGCATGATGAACCATTTCCATTTTGAGAAATCCATGAGCTTTCCTCACCACCATCCGTCTGTCAGCTCTGTAGCGTTAAATATGAATAACTGCATGTCCATGACATTTTGAATGGTGATGTCAGTCAGTCCACCACTTTCATCCAGACTGAAATATCTAAACAACTATTGGATAAAATGTCATGAAATTTGGTACAAACATTTTTAGTTCTGAGTGAAAAATCTTGACTACTATTGGATAAACTGCTTTAAAATTTATTACAGCTATTCGAGGTCCCAAGAGACTAAAATCTACTGACTTTGCCGATCCCTTAACTTTTCATCCAGTGACTTTATCAGATCAAAATTTCAATTTGTCTGATTCATCACTTTGCTTTATGACCAAATACCTGCCAAACTAATGGCATTCCCATCACCCTCTGCTGCACTTTGTTCTAAGCACTAATTAGCAAATGTTATCATGCTAACATGCTAAAATAATATTCTGAATTTTGTAAATATTACCTGCTAGACATCAGCACAGTACCACTGTCACCATGAGCATGAGAATGTTAACATTTAGCTCAAAGCAGCATTGTGCCTAAAGTATAGCCTCACAATGTTGCTTGCATGGCTATAGACTGTAGTTTTCTGGATATTCATGGTCACCAGATGAGGAACCCTTCTCATTGTTGACTGTTTTAATTACACCAAAATCTAGGCAGATTACCATGAACTATAATAAAAACCAATGGCATTCTAGTTTATCTCTGCCTGTTTCAGACATTACATGGACATTGTCCTCTGTTGCCACCCCAAGGCCAAATGATCAACTTGGCCCAAGAGACAACTACTGTCCAGATTGACATGAAATTTACAGTGGACTTTCATGCACTCCGGAGGAAGCAAACCTATCATGTGACTTGTTCTGTAAAGCCATCCTGAGGTGAAACTTTACATTTTTCAACACCTTGTGAGTAAAGCTCTAGCAGCTAAACCATCAGTATACTTTTCCTTCCTTCTTTTGCATTGTAATGAACAATGCAGCCTCTAGAGGGCGGGAGACATTTATGCTTGTTCACTAAGGCGTGTTTCTACACAAAACACTGTAAAACTTACAACTGTCATAACTAAAATAACCTCTGTACTGGCAAACATTAAAATGGCATCCATTGCGTAATCATCCCACTTACACGCCCAGGAGAAAGTCACAATGCCCCCCATTAGTCATCCCTGAAGCAAAGCCTCGGCTCTATAAAGCCCTATGCCTCAGTCCATTAAATTAAAATTAGTGTAAACGAGTATCTGACCTATGGCGAATGCAACCAGAAGAGTGGGTCAGCACTGGAGCAACAGAGAGGTCAGAAAAACGAGGCCTAAACAACCCATCTGTAAAAACATGGCTGTCATTGTTTCAGAAGGCTGCAGGGTGAGCAGAAAGCCCTGACGGAAGCTGTGGTGCAGGGATGACAATAGAGCTCTGTCTACCCATAAAGCTCATCAATTGCGCCTGCTCTCTCGTGACTCATCCTTACACAAGGCAGTCAAACTTCCAAACAACTGAGTGTTAATTCAAACAAAGGCCAGCTAGGACAATCAATAACTTCCTCTTTGACAGCTCTCTGCATGGCCATTAATATCCACAGGACAGACACAGTAAGAGCTGCAGGGCTGGGGGAGTGAGAGGATCTGTTGGGCCTCAGTAGAGGCTAGGCTAGAACTCAATGCCCGCTACCTTATATTTCCATTTAATAGGTTACAAGTCACATAATGAAGGCTTGCTACAGTCCCACAGCTTCCCATTTTTCTTCCTGTTCAGTGCTTTCCTTCTGTCTTTTCCCTGCTCATTTGCTCTCACTCCCCATTTTCCTAACCTGATTTGAAAACCCCCCTGCTGACCCTCTTTCTGGCAACTGAGCATAAAGGCGCCGTGGACTACCTGACGTCACTGGCAGTGTGAATAGGGCTGGCTGGTTTAGCTACAAAGAGTCTGGTACTAGAAAAGGGGGATGCAAGGCAGCGTATGCGCATGTCTAAGTAATGTTGGTGGAGAGGGAGCTTCAGGTACCTCTTTGTTGCTACGCTACCACATATGACAGTAGTTTTTCCTTGATTACAGCTGATATCCAAAAATGAGACACCTAAAATGTTGATCACTCAAAACAAATGGGAAAGATATGTAGACCTAATTAGGCGACTGGACTGGCATGGGGAGAGGCCAAACACTACTTCAATGTAAGCTGGGGCCTCTCTGTTAGTACTCTGCTGTGATTTAAAAAAAAAAAAAAAAAAGACAAAGAATACAATGTGACCAAAAGTAAAAATAAAAAAAATGCCCTATTACATGCTGGTACATGTTTCAAATATCACTGTGAGTAAGTAATGGCTTAATAAAAAAATATAATGGGTGTACAGTACAAGACTGTTGTGTTCAGCCCACATTCTTTCCTGCTTAGCTGTTACTGTCAAAGGCAGATGTGTTCTCAGAGGTCAAAGACGGGTTATGGCCGTATCACCCTTTCACTTCTATGACACATAAAAAAATAACAGATCTGTCTGAATATAGTATTAGTAAACTGCCATTTGTATGTATTAACGGTTATGTGCTATAAAATTACTATGAACTCACATTAGGTGAACAAAAATAAATTATACCGTTGGGTTTAATGTAACTTCTTCACTTCCAGATCACAGTTTGGTGTCTCTACAGTCTCATCACATATTAACAAATAGTATTACTAACAATGATAGTACGAATAGTATTGGGTAATTGCATTACTAATACTTGGTTATAGTCTGTCTCAGGGCCACAAGCTGATGCTTCACACTTGTTTAGAGTTGGACCATCTTCTAGGAACCCAGATCTTGTCAAAATCAATCTTTTCATACTTCCCAGTTCTTCCCAGGTAATAACCCTGTAAATTCATTCAGGTGCATGAAATTCCCAACAAATAACCCTCATCATAGTGCCAAAGCAATAACGCAACAACTTCAACCATTCTTCTATAAACATTAAATGTAGCATCAAGTGACATTTCACTCCATCAACTAAGAAGAAAATACACAAGAACCTAGCAAAAGTTATATTAAAAAAAAAAAGCATATTTTTTGCAGGATAGAAAGAAACACAGTTCTAGTGTTCAGTAAATCCTAACATTTTTAAAAAACCACTGTTAAGATGATAGAACAGTGTCCTTGTTTGGCCCAGAGTCCTTGCTGACCTTGCCAGTACCTAGAAAGCATTACTGTGCTACAATTGTGTCACTGACATTACTACAGTATAACTGAAGGAATGGGACACTGAGGAATGACTGTGTCTCCATTTAAGACAATTTCACATTTATTCAACATCTGTGAGTACTAGATATTGGCAGACACTGCTGCCAAATCTCATCTGATCTATCTATGTATGGAATCTTGTTTGAATGCTGAGGGAGAAAATTTTCAACTTAGGAGTGGGCGTTCAGACCGAGTCTCTGTTGGATGGAACACGTTGCTTCAGGCACTGGTAGGAAGTGCCTTTTTTTGTTTTGTTTAAATTTTTTTTTTTTTACTAAACTTTATTCATATCGGCATTCAAAAAATTAGCCAGTGTATTCTGCATCATTTAATGTTGTATTCTGGTTGGTTGGTTTGGAGACCTGGACAGTAGCAGCAGTCAAACTGTGAAAATTTGATCCTAAATTTCTGTCGCTGTCGTCAGCTGTCTTTGGTCGCCAAATCGATTGTCGTGGACGGGTCTCACAGTGCGATTTAGGACCATTGTTTCGGATTGACAGCAGCAGATTTCGCCACGTTTCTCTCAAAACTGTCAGTTTACGTCTCAAACAGCCGAAAACCGCAGTGTATAGGGGCCTTTAAAGGCCCTCTTTGGAGTTTTTACTCCAAACCACTAGTGCTATGGAGCAATGTTTTAACGAGTGGGTCCCCGTTTTGTTTGTATCCCCCAGACACACATAGGTGGTGAAATTTACATTGTGCCATTGGTTTCACAATATTCTGTTGATTAAGAGTTGTTGGTCGTAATGCACAAGGAAATGTAGCAGTGTGTAAACCAGTGTTTCTCAAACTTCTTCTGGCATGGCCCCCTTCAGAAGCTGAAAAAAGTTCACACTCCTACCTAATCTTTATCAATCATTAACAAAGATAGAGTAAACAAATAAAAAAGGATCCAAGTTGAATTTTAGTGAAATAAAGTTCAGTACGATAGCATCAGCAAACTCCTGTTTGTTTATTTTCCCTACATAAATCATATTCATTAGGCCTAATTTCAGTCCTTATTTTTCCCCAGGTCATCCATGCCCCCCCTGCAGTGGCTCTATGCCTCCCAAAGGGGGGCTCATTCCCCAGTTTGAGAACCACTGGTGAAGATAAGACTGCTAACAAGTTACAATGCACAATTTAAGATAATAAAGAAATTGGCTATGCAAATGTTTCATGAGGAAGGAAATACATTCAACACATTTCTTACACCAACAGAATACCCACAATGTCTTTTCATGAGAAACACTATGTAAACATGAATTGTGTTTGTTTATTAAAAAAAAAAAAAAAACTTGACAAAGCAGCTTTAATAATGACTTGCTGATGACCTGGGCTATAACAGATTTTGGAAGTGTGGAAAAAAAACGTTTTGGTAATTTGTATTAATAAATGTAGGCTTTTTGTCAGAGACAACACCTGGAGGAGAAATGTGAATATCCTACCAGCAAACACCAGTCTGTACACGTTTTCACACTCCACACTGAGAAGATATTTTCAGTAGCTACATGAATGTTCTCTACTTATTCCTCTTTTTAGCAGTTCTTCCTTTCTTTTAAAATATAACACAAATACAGGTCGATGACAATATGATTCCTTATAATGCCGCTTGCACTAATGTCCCTGCACTCAATTAAAATGAATAAGCAAGGGATGGCATTCATCGGAGCAACTCAATGATGCTACAATATAATGAGGTACTGCTGAACTTGAGAGGAATATCACTCAGATCAATTCTGCACATGTTCCTGCAACTTTATGTAAGGCTCTTCTGAAGATGTTTCTTGCTTGTTGATTAATCTGTTTTTTCGTTGTGCCTTTGTGACTCTCCACTGAGTCAAGACACATTTCTGGACACCCTGAAATGTCCTTATATGGTATTGGCTGCATTCAGAAATGGACTGAGATTTAGGAGAAAGTTCATACTTTAGAGATAAAGAAATTGAAGTTTGATTTTTCCAATGCCTTCTGGACAAAAACTGCAAGATGAGGATGATGAGGATGAACTAGAGCAGGAAATGGAGACTGAGAGAAGACAGACATTTTCTGGGGCTATAACCCCATTTCCTAGTTTAGCACACTGGTTGTATCTAACATGAAGCTCAGCATAGGTGTCAAATAAAAAAAATCTCAGTCTTCCATTCACATCATGGGCACATTTTGAGAATATAAATCTCATTTGATCTTGAAGATATCTCCCACAAGATGCACCATCCCACTCACACCCACTCCTTTGGAGATTTTGATCACTCCTGCACACAACAATGCTTTCTATTGAAAATGTGTCTTGTTGCAAAAATAAGACATCGGTAACCCGTGGATTTTGATTTAAGTGGTGAGAGCTCACAGTGACTGAAAATATTATGGATCAAGTCCGTGTTTTTCTACTAACTTATGTTGTTTCCCATAGCAACAGACAAATTAGATGCTGGAGTGTCAGACTTCAGAGTAGCAGTGATGGTGTGTTTCTGGCAATTTTAAAAAAATGTTACTGACATTTAAATGTACCAGTCTACAGAAGAAATTAATAGTAATTTTGTTTATTTCAGTATGTGGTGGTATATGGTTCCATACATTGCATTTACAGTATATGGATAGTTAAATCTAACAATAACAACCTGTCATATTTTTATATATTACAGTTCTGCAGTCATCCTACAATGAGAGATGCTGACCACTCAATACCACCCACACCGGAACAAACATATTCTGCATCCGCAACATTTGTACTGGGTCCTGTGGGACCTCCAGGATCACTCACTGCTGGTACTGACACAGAGCATATGGCTTGGGACTACACTATATCTGTGATTATTCATGTGTGGGAAACATCTGGTTTTACAGCTTATCTTAAAACAGTTTAAATTAAGGAAGTTGGATAATTTTGGATTTAAAGACATATAAACATTGGTGTCCACCATTTTTGAAAAAAAAAAACTACTTGTTTATCCAATGCAGCAAATCACTACATAGAATAGTCAATATATATGAAACATACATACAAACATACAATACGAAATAGCTGCAGCACAGTGCATTTCCATGGGGAAATAATGCATTCAAATCACTATGCGTGATGGAAGCCCTTGTTCTCTGTGCCATGCACTTACTAAGTCACAGAAGTAAGATCTCCAGCTGGATGTATGTGTCAAAGTTTATTCAAAATAATGGAGTCATGTTCACATCATATGGGAAGAATGGTAGAGATAGGAAAGACTCCCATGTTCTTGACATAAAAGTGTTTGAAAAGAAAAATCCGCTTTTTAGGTTGTAATTACGACTTGGATGTTGCGATAAACAGCATTTACATGTCAGAAACTGATAATTATTGTAACTGATATGACCTGGTGTAAGGCCAAATTAGACAATATTATCCGAGAATATTGATAACAATGTTGAATAATAATTATGGATTAATTCTATGGTGGGTTATTTGATTTGGTTACATATAGTGGGATAGCACAGTATAAACGATAGACAGAGGTAAAAATGGTCTCTTAGCTGCTGTTAGATGTCAGATGCTGGGATCTTTTGCTCTGCATTTTTTTGAGAAATGACTCAAACCCACGTGTGAATTGTCTGGAAAGAGCAACGAGCATCATTTAAAATGGTTCCTTGACCTCCATCCCAACTTGGACACTGCACTGCTTTAGTGATCAAGATGGGGATTTCAACTAATTTTATTATGAACACTTGAGTACAACCTGCCTAGTTTCAAAAGAGAGCCAGTAAGAATGGGGGGGGGGGGGGGGTAAATTGAAACTTAACCTTAACCTTTATTTTATAGTTACTAACTATGTAACTCTGTAGTTTAGCAGTCATTTGTATGTAGCTACAGTTGCAGAATAATGTCTTTGAGAGCAATGATGCTCAGGTATTAACTTGTAAAAGCGGTCAAACCCAGGTTGAACATGCATCATACCTGGGTTTTTATGAGAGGAGTGTAAGCCTTGTGTGGTTTGGAAACAGCAAGTGTTATATTTTGCCGCTTCAAAAAATAACTTGACATTTAGTGTTATTTTTTTGCGAGTAAAAGTTGAAAGTTTCCCCAAAAATGGAAAATTAGGTATTTTCAATCCTCTAACATAGAAATAGTCAAGTCACACACCAAACTGTGCGAGAACCAATTGGAAAGTCACTGAATTCAAAATGTAATGGTGTCCTTTTAACAGATTCTCTGTGAGCACTGAAAATGATAATTACTATTAAACCATATTTTAGCAGAATGACAATTTTCCCTGATAAAACTGAGCACGTGGCTCAAAAAATACATTTCAATACACCTTCTTTTATCAGTATTATTAAATCTATATGTACCTTCTTTGTCTCTACATGTTGAGTTCAATGGTGAATGAAATTGAAAGGAAGGCAAAGGGTACCTACAAGGTAGAAAAACACATTCAAAAATCTCAATAAATGTTTTTCTCCCCAAGAAAATAAAATGCATAAGGTTTGAAGTGGATATGGACTGGGCTGTGACATGCAAAAATGCTGGCGTTATCCTGTAACAGATACTCTCTTACAATAAAATCCGTGTATTGATTTAGGTTTATTAGGCCAGCCTTTACGAATGAATCATTACTATATGAAAGGGCTGAGGCAATGTGCCCGTGTGGATTCTATGATGTAATAGTTTCATCAAATATGCATACTGTAGTACTGGGATCTTTTAAAATGGATATTCAATATACACTCTCCAAAATGACTTTTAAAAACAAATTCCTCATCAATGGTCCATCAATGGATCACATTTTGTGGCGTGTTGTTCAGATAACACGAATAGGTATTAGTTACATGGGGAGTATGTCAATTTTGTGGCAGTTACCAGAGCATGGTAATGCTCTCCAGGTGAAATCCTCATGGATGGCAAGGATTTTAGCTCTGGAGAAATTTTGTGATGGCATCGTCTTCATCTTCGTCCAAGGTATTTGAGGGTCGGATGTTTGAGTTGCTAAGAGATACCCAAACATTTACCAAATTAATGTGGGACAAATCATAGATTTTTCCAAGCTATTTTTCGTGAATTTCTTTGGCTTTTAAACATTCACTCTAAATAATTAATAGTAAAAGCATTTTTTGAACAATTATAAATCTCATTTTCACTTATTATGTCTTTTTCTTTCAGAAGTCTAGTTCCTAACTCTTGGTCCAAGGCTAATAGAAGGGCTTTGCAAATTTAATGCAAGTTGGAGACCCGCACATAGCAAATTGTGTGCTCTTTAGATTAAAGGAGAATGCACAACAGTGACACATCTGTGGCTGATCTGATCTGCAACTGGGTCTGCATAACCAGTTACTTACATTGTTACTTACACTCATAGTTGTCCCCATCAGACAGAAAGCGGACAAGCAGAATTTAAGGCTGCTCTCAAATCAGTGATGTAATATGTAGCTTGTAAAAATGATTTTGGAAAAAAATGGGAGACCTGACAAGTGCTGGAACATTTCTGTTGGATGTAAAAGTTCGGACGAATAATATAAGGCGACAACTGTGTGTCTCATTTACTATTGGTATGAAGACTAAAACCCTGCTTTTTAGCTCCCAAATAGTGAAAAGCCCCAAATAGTGAAATGTCCCGTATAGTTAGAATAACTATATAACTATCAGAATAACTGATTCCTTTGTCCCTGATTTTTTTCTTAAAGAAATTAGGGACTCAGTTGTTGAAGCTGTAAAACATAATTAACGGTGGAACATGCTCTTCTAATATCTGTTTCACTATAATCTTACAAGGTGGTGGTAAAAATACAGCACTAACAGCAGCCAATCAACATTACCATTCATTTTGGTTGTGCCTGGTTCCTGACTCGTTGCGTTAAAGTCCTCCCGAGGATAGGTGCAGCGTCGTGTTCTGTGATCCTGGTTATTTGGCTCCGTTGCCACCCGCGCGGTTACCATGCCTGCAGTGGCAAGGGATTCCCCTCAAATGATGGGCGAGGCAGCAGACACACCCCGCTGCCCAGTGCTGCAGAGAGACTGGCTGGGTGAGGGGCAGCTCTCTCTCTGACTCGGCATAATTGGAAGGGGTGGAGCCCGGCCCCCTCTGGTATTACCGCTACAGCCTGGTCCTAAAGAGCAGTGCACACTATGGCCTTTAAACATGCTGACAGCTTAAATGTTGACTCCTGGAATTGAAGCTGATATAGAAAAAGTACCTTCCGCTTATTTTGCTTTCTCTACTATTAAACACAACCACTGTCCTACACAGCGCGGGCATACATTGAGGCTACTGTTGGGAGGGCTGGCCTTTGTTAACAAAAGCAAACAGGTATGACTTCGAAAATATAGGGTAAGTAAATCTATGATCATTTTTGGATGGAAATTACAGAGATATGACACCAAAAAGCACTAGCCTTTTCATACATAATAAAAATGGATGGTAATGGCTACTAGAAAGTCTTATATTATCACTTAAAAGTCTTTATTAGTGACCGCAGACACAATGTGAGCCTTCACAAGGATATTAAGGCCAATATTTGAAATAAAGGAGAGTGAGCCTTGTCACACATCCCACCGTTCCCAGACTTCCCCTGCCAATTCGTCCATTCCTCTGTGATGGTGTTGTGCAGATACTGATGATATAGTGAGATGCAGCCTTTTGTGAAGCTGTGATAAAGGGCTGCCTCTGAAATGGTGCACTACGGGTGGGCCTGTGATGCATCTTGGCAGATGCTGCGGCACGCCTCTGTGTGGGAACCTGCTGCAAGAGGTCGAGGACGCAGGGATGCGGTTGCTACACAGCGTCGATTAATACCAGCAGTCCGTCATGCTAGAGCTCGCAGACACAAGCGAGCATTTGCTGCAATATGACATCTACAGAGCTTTCTGGAAAGCTGTCCGTCCACCAACACCCACGTCTGAGAGGTGAACGCTTCGTAGCTTGTGCGCTGCTTCTGCGCAAATCGATCGCGATCAACCTTCAGCCAACATTGCTCTTTCCAATGCGCCAACGGTGTAGCAGTAAGGGGGACAGTGCCTGGCTGCCTCTCCACACCAAGCTAGGGAGAAGCGGTGTCACCCCCTAAATCCACGGCTCGTTATTTGGTGCTCAGCATCATGTAAACCGGAACACGACCATCAGGACAGCCAACGATGTCACTCTCATCATCGTGGTACCACCTAGCCCGTCCTTTGCTCCGCCAGTATGCGCATCTTTCGACGTGATCCTTTTCCATACTCTCTCATTGTTAAGGCCACATTTGCTCCAGACAGACGGTTAAATCGCGTCTTAGTGTTATTTCTGTGCGTTATTTGCCTCGGTTCTTTTGCAGCCCGGCAGCCTGGCCATTTATAAAGGAGCCGGGCCAAAGGCACCGCCCCAAGATCAAACAGTCCGCATTTCAGACCACCACAGTCCACCGCAACACACCGCCAATAAAACCCGTTTGATTTACTGTGAATTCGTCACGTCAACTGAGCCTCGTTACACCCAAGCGATGTAACTAATAGGTCTGAAGTGCCTGGTGAAATGTGAACATAGGCTTTACGGGCCTTGCGGTCCTGTTCAAAATGATGCTGCCCAAATCCTACTATAGCAGTCCTTTATTATGCTCACAATTACGCCTGTCTCATGAATGTAGTCTTTAATCAGAACTTTCATACACCAATTTTATGTGGCTGACGCGTTTCAGTCAAAATGTGCTCTAACACAGAGGGCTCAGTCCCCTCACTGCGTATTCCTGCCCTGGTGCTAGCTTAACTAGCGTTTACGCATTTTCCCACAAATACCCAGACATAGAATTTACCAAAAAAAAAAAGGTCCAGAGAAGAAAGGTCATTACAGAGGAAGCCTACTTACCGATTTCATGGCTGCTGCCATATCATCATACCTCTCTGCCTGCTCGGCCAGCCTGGCTTTCTGCACCAGTTGCTCGCGGTCTACCATTTTAGATGTCGTGTGCGTGTGTGCTGCCGTCCTGTGCGTTTCGGAGCTAAAAGTCGTGCTATGAATGTCTGAATGCAGAGTAGCGACGCCGGGTCCTCGCGCTGCAGCTGCTGCCTGCCGTCTGTGTGCCTGCCGACGGGACACCCCTCCCCCTCCGAGCACTTTCCCTCGGTTGTGTCACCACCCAAAAAGGCGTGTCCTCGCAGAGTGATGTAACGACCCTGGCAGCCCAGAGAAAGCGACAGTACAGCCCACTCCCCCACAGTCAGGCAATGTAGGGTTTACACTGCAAACATCCGAGGAAAAGGAGGTCTTTTTTTTTTTTTTTTTTTTAGATAGTGGTGATATGTAATGTAGTGGTACATGCTTACGGACGGTTCTATGTACTGTACTCACAGGGCAAAAAGCAAAGCATGACTACCAACCAGACAAATGCCAGCTACCTTCGGAACCAGACCCCCCCCCCCTCCCCAAAAAAAGGCCCAACGATGACTTAAGACATATGGCACCATGCACCACAATAGCAACTAACATGATAAGGCCTGGCCTGATCTTGAGGGACTTGAGGAGGTGCTCTGTATCGAAAGACCTCAGTTATTTCAGATGATGTAATGTTTACATGATTCATTTGTGTGTAATCAGATTACCACACAGCAAACCTTGTCATGTAACATTCTGGCACAGGGCACCATTCCAAAGAGCGAGGGATGAACACAGGGGTTAATGGGGCCCAGCCCATTTCTGTCCAGGGGCCTCCTACCATGTTTGTCCAGGTATGGCCGGGACATACTGGATATAATGTTCAATCTACAATATCTGTAACAGCTAAATAAGATGAAATGTTCTACAAGGGATTTTAATAAAAATGATTATAGTCAATGAAACCGATTTCCTGTCCTCAGGTCTGATTGGCTGAGTCACCTTCATAGCCTCTGTAGCCAATAAAGAAAAGGCACCTGTGCCCACAGAGCATTGACATTACTGCAACATTATTGCATGGCAGAGGAGAATCATAACAGCAAGCCTATTATCATTTTGAAACTAAAGAATTTATCATAACATTTCCTCTCTTTACCATAAAATAACACATTTTTAGTGTGTTTTTTAACATATAAATCTAAAATAACTTTTTGAATATATGACTAGAATATGCTTTGTTGTCATACAATTGTGAATTGTTTTTGAAACCACCTTTGTAACCATTGATATGCCATTTCCTAATATTCCTGTTGATTGTAGTGATTATAGGTATGAAACAGGCTCTTAATGCTGATATGCTGAGTCATTTTATCATGAGTCACCAAACTTGCGCCCTCTTATGCAGGCCATTCTCTTTCTCTGTTCCAGTAGACACTGGATGTTTAGAAAACTGATCAGTCAGCTCTTACCTCGCTTTGCCAGAGCCTGCCATAATAAATCATTATAGCTTCTTTTTTTTCTGTTCTTTTCTGTTTACCACATTCATACTAGATGCATAGATATCTGCAATTCATTTAGGAGTCAAATGAGCCAATTTAAAAATTGTATCTCTAATTATATTTTACTTATCAAAATGCTAATTTGAGATCCTGAATTAATCTCTAAGTACAATTTGACTTTTAAGACTAAAGTTACTTTTGTCATCAAAGTGTATGTAACCTCCAGTTACAGATATCTGCAGTTCAGGTTTAACTGTGTAATACAAAATATCTCCATTTAAATTGATGACTTGTCATAACTCAGATTCAAGATATTGTTTCTCCAGCCTAATTCTGATTGTCGAATGTCCTTAATACATGCTGATTTGAGAGATCAAAAGTATTATTATTATCTATAACTACATTTTTTTTTTACAATAATTTACAAAAATATTTATTTATTTATTATTTACAGTGTCTTTAACTGAAGTTATGACCAGTCAAAACTAAATCAGGAAAGTCTTAATTTGTTTTTGTTTTTTTTACAGAATCTACAAAGAATCTCTGGTTATTTTAAAAAAAAAATTTTTTTTAATTAATTAATTAATAATTTTTTTTTTTTTACCAGTTTTGCCTATTTAAAGGTTCACTTTTTACAGATACAGCCTTACCTGTTCAGGTATCATCATAAACGAATAGCAGCTAATGTCAGCTAATCTTAGCAATCTGTAGATCAATGCTGCTGCGTAACTCACATTACCGAGTCAGTTTGCCGACTTTATTCTCTACTATTGCTACTACATTTTAGGATTTACCATTATCCTGTAATTATCACTTATGGCCTAGGTTGCCACTATTAGCCCCGTAGTGTACGTATGCTATTATCCAGTTTCCAGTGGATCTGAAGTAGAAAAGGGTCTCCTTTTATCAACATAGCTAATAATGGATGGACTTGCTCCAGTATATTCCTTACGTAATCTTCAAAGTATACATGTACAGTAAATATGTTAACATTTTTGGGTAAAAGAAAGAGACAGACAGTTAAAAGCTTTGTTTTTCTTTGTTTATCAAATAAAAAGCTGTGTACATTGTATATTATCACATATATTTATTTATAAAGTGCTTAATAGGCATAGATAGTCATAATATGTAATCATATATTGTTATATTAGTTATTTTGTATGTTGTTGGTGGTGGAGTATTCCTTCAGCAATGTGAAAGCAGTTATTTACATTATGTATACAAGTCCCAGGTTGGTACGCCAACCTCCAGCCCATGGTGGAGATGGGAGTGTGGTTCATCTGAAATCACGACAGCGAGCAGGTGACGCCAGCATCTTCAGAGTGATCACAGTTGTGCACATTCCAGGATATATGGGAGCACTCCTGCAGGGAGGCCTCTGCACCGCTGCACTTCAGATTGTCCAGCAGGATTGTTCCTGTTCCAGGCCCAAAGAAAGCCTCTACCCGTGCCGCTGTGGCCTCTCCGCAACCCAGCTGGCGACACACAACCTGAGCATCAGGGAGGTCCCAAGCATCATCACACACTGTGCCCCATCCAGAATTTAAGTACATCTCCACCCGACCCTCACACTGGTGCTGGCCACCCACCAGTCTCACCATTCCTTCAAAAAACAAAGAAGAGTCAAATAAATTCAGAATCTTAACAGTTTCTGAAACCCAATCCAGACGATACGGGTGGATTTTGAGCTAGATGAAGATATATTTGACCTACCTTCAGAGGGATGTGCAGTGGTGGTGGCAGGTATCCGTTCTGTTACTCTAAAGTCACGTCCAATTGCGTTGTAGTATTCAAAAGCTGAGGAAAGCAGAAAAAATACTAAGGATATACCACAAAAGCATTAGCAAGGCGCTTTTATAATTACTCTGCTGATCAATATGGGAAGCCTCTCGCTCACCTTTAAGGTAATAATACAGAGACACACTTTGCAGAGACATTGTTGAGCAATTTCAACAACAGCTGTTTGTAGAATATGTTTTTGTGATGGTTTTGAAGCTTATAGCCCCCATTGCGACACACAGATTATATCCCCTTTGTCAATTCTAATAATCATAATATAAATGTATAATCATATTTTCCTATCAATCTGAAACCAAGGATGTGCTATTTAAGTTACGGGGAGTCTGTGTGTGCTTTTGATTTTGCCTCAAAGAAATGAAATTTGGCCTGTGGGCATGCAGTGACACTGATGTGCCTTGACTCATCCACTGTATTATTTATGCTCTCTGGGCTGTCTCCTCCTCAGAGTACTACATTCAAGCATTGCAACTGGACAGCTCAGCAGGGCAGGCATAGATGACTGGATGAATACGAAGTGTGAGCTTTCAGTGGAATTGATGAATGAAGATAGATCATTGTGTGATTATAGATACTGACATTCTCTATGTTTAGTATTTTAGAGGATGTCATAAAGCTAGGCTTAATAGAGCCTGCTTTGAGCCCACAGAGGTCCAGTCAGGTCTTACGTGCACAGATAACTCCAGCATCCTCGTGATGGCCACAGTTGTGCTGACCCCAGCCCAGGTGAAAGCACTGGGACAGCTCCGGTTCAAAGCCGCCACATTCCACGTTGTCCAGCAGGATTGGACCAGAGCCGTAGCCGAAGTAGGCCTGGGTCTTGGCTGCAATAGCTGGGCCACATCCAAGCTGCCTACACACCACGTTGGCATTGGGCATATCCCAGTCATCGTCACACACTGTTCCCCAAACATTTTTGTAGAGGACCTCAACACGGCCCTGGCAGCTACTATTACCATTCATCACACGAATGGCTGGTTTGCCTGAAGGAATAAACGGATTGGTACATCTTTGCAATTTCAGAGTATTGGTGTCTCTTCTAATAAATCCTATACAACTGATTATTGCATATGAGGCTGTAGTAATATAATAGTAGTTGAGATTACAAAGCAGAAATCAGTTTAATATTGTTACCTTTTGTCTGGGCAGTTGTGGTAACAGTTGTTGTACTTGGTGACTTGGTGACTGGAATATTTTCTGTTGCTGGGGGAAAAATATAATACATGACAAAATTACTTGATGGCTCAGTATAGCAGAGTACCTGTCTATAATGAATATGGTGGGGTTTGTCTGTTGCACACTTTCACCACCATATTTTGCGGCACTGTGGTGCAACACTTTTAAAGACAATGGGGGAGAAATGGCTCTCCCTGTTGGTCATTTAGTAAAAGTGCACATGTCATTTCTACTGTGGAAAAAAAAAAAATCCAGTAAAGCAAACTGGATATACTGATGGAAAGGAGTAATAATCAGAGTGTGCTCGCTTACTCAGAGGTTAACATCTGCTGTACAGTATGATTGTATACCTTCAGTGTTATATGTTCCCCAGAGTCCTCTCTGGTTTTGTGTTGCCAGGGGAGGTTCAGTAGTGGATCCTTGATTGGGTAGAAATGGAAATGAAATAGTTTTTATATGTACAGTACAATTTCTATTATTACTATTTCTACTAATACTACTACCGCTTGCTACTAACACAGATACCGACACTATACTAGTCCTCTCCTCCTTTATCTTATCTTTTCTATACCTCAAAATCTTTAACTGACTTATTCTCTAAATATGGTCAAGCTGAAGCATGGCTCTAAGGATAATAATGTTGCTCTGTTGGTTTGTCCACCACTTTGGTCCAGACTGAAAATTGTCAACAGTTATCGAATGGATTGCCATGAAATGTTGTACAGACATTCATGGTCCCCAGAGGATGAATCCTACTGTCTACTGCCCACCATGAGGCTCACATTTGTGGTTTTGAGTGAAATCTTTCAAAAACTCCATTAGCATTTAGATTAAAGCACGGCTGTGAATAAGTACAACCTGAAAGAGCTGCTGGTATGCTCATAGCCTCTTAGTTTTGATTAGTTATTTGGATAATAATGATATTAATAATTTCTGGTTTACATTCATCATATTCGATGACTGAGAGCAGCGTACCAGTGCAGGTGACTCCAGCATCTTCATGGTGGCCACAGTTGTGTTTGCCCCAGCCCAGGCTTTTGCATTTAGCCAAGTCCTGCTCAGTGCCATAGCAGTTGACATTGTCCAGGAGAATCAGGCCGGTACCATAGCCAAAGTAGGAGTTGGTGTGTGCATAGACAGGACTACCGCAGCCTAACTGTTGGCACACCACCCGGGCATTGTTGAGCACCCAGTCATCATCACACACTGTCCCCCAGTTTCCCTGGTAGTAGATTTCTACCCGGCCCTGGCAGACGTTCTGTCCATTCACCAGACGGATGGTGCCATCTCCTACACCAAGATGGAAAGGGACAAATTTATAGAAACTGATGTTAAATACATTTTTTTTCCTACAACATATTTTTAGGCTCTGTTGGTTTTATTAGAATCTATGTCAATGTCAAATTTAATATATGCTGATTTGAAGGCATCAGAGGAAACGGTAACTGCTAGGATTTGTGCGTGAGTGAGGGACAGTGGAAATGACTTAGAGACATTGATACAGGGAATGGAGAAGGGTGTGGGCCTATACACTACATACTTTGGCTCCAGAAAAAAAAAGCAAGAGCGTTAAAGTGAACATCTGATATTGCATTAAGGCCAAATGTTGTCACCTCATGCCTCGGCCCAGACAAAAAACACTCCTTTAACAGAGACAAAAGACATTCTCATATGTCCATCATTTAAGAAAGCCATGAATCTGGAAAGCTACACTGCATTCCCAGTGGGTTTCATGAAGGCCACTGAAGAATTAACTAGATACGTCACTTTTTAACTAAATTTGATTCTGCTCTGGTCTTTCATGATCCTCTTAGGAACTGGGGGGGGGGGCACAACATTGCGACCACAACAAAGGCAAACCCAGCAAACAATAAGGATGGCCTAGAATTCAAGAGGTTTCTGAGGTGTATTGCACAGTTTCCCTGAAGATGTCCAAAAGACACTTTTCCACTGAGCTGAAATGCCTTTGATGTCACGTAAAATTTGGTGCCAGTTCTGCAAAACTGAAATAATATAGCCCTTCACCTCAATATATGTTTTGAAATGAACCTATTTTTTAAATAAACCTGAATATGTGTGTTCAGTCCATGAGGATTCCCCCATTTTGAACCCACACATTGAGCAAATAAGCCATCATTCATTATTTAATAAAACCTGCCCTTGCATTTTGTAGTAACATCTAGTGTGCCACCTGTGGGCTAGAGTTGGGTGTGTGTGCTTTTGAGTTTGACCCTGGAGAATAAAAAACCATCCAATCAACTTGAAGTTCAATTACTGTTGAATATACATACAACTTACTTTCCTCTACAGTCAAGAAAGTTTTATTAGTGTTTTTAATATGCACTGGAATGAGATGTGCACAGGACTAACACTCTGATATATTTATTTAGCGGAAAGGCAATGGAGCATCTGTCCTTAAACCTTTATGGAAATCAGCCTGATGGCATGATTTCATTTTTTGGAGCTGGACTAATTTCATCATTTGTGTTCACTGACGATTAATGCCGCATACAGATGTGGTTTGTGGTTTTCAAAGTGCATAGTCGATGCTGGGTCAAATACTTTGACCGGCAATGACAGATCTGTTTGGCCACTTGGGGGCAGTGAAAATAAATTGTACAAAAAGCACTGAAATATTATCACCTTTTAAGTTAATCTGGCTAATGTGTTAGAAAAGGGTTGCCTATTAGCATTCAGTGTGTTTCTGGCCACCTGATCAATGAAGTCCAATATTTACTAAGGATTTTGTTCTAACTCATGAGGAAAATTCAGTGTTTATGCTCAGACTTGCTGAGAATGTGTGCAGTACAGTGGGTTTTTAGAGCTATTTCATTGAAAGCATCTGCCACCCACCAAAAATGACAATATGGAAGCAGTGAGAATGAACTGAAAACAGTTCAATTAAACTCCTGTTACATACAAGTAGTTATGTGACTCATTGTTAAAAAATACTGATTAGTGCAGCTTCAAATTTAGACAGAAAGGAAGTGTCAATAGTCAAAGTCAAACAAGACAAGTTTATTATAGTCATATCCAAGTTATACTGTTGTTTCAGTACCTCGGGTACTCAGCCTTTATGTTTTGTTTTTTTTAAGAAAAATTCATTCTTCTGACATCTCAAGTTGGCACAAGATCAGTCTCATTTAGATAAAAGCAGGGCGCACTTACGTAAACCAGAGTTCTCCAGGGGTGGCGTGGTGAGATCCTCAAAACCTTTTGCTCCCACCACCGCTGGCTCTGGCAGCAAAATAAAAAGGAAGCGGGAATTTAAATGAAATGAAAAGGACTTCACCACTATCCCAGCCAACATAAAGTTGTATAAAGGCCTTACCTCTGCAGGTAACGCCCACGTCCTCATAGTGGTAACAGTTGTGGACGCCCCAGCCCAGACTTCTGCACTGGCTGAGGTCTGTTTCACTTCCCCTGCAGTCCACATTATCCAGCAGTATGAGCCCTGTGCCTTGTCCAAACTGAGAGCTGCTGCCCACCGCCACAGCCACTCCGCAGCCCAGCTGCCGACACACCACATTGGCATCCACCATGTCCCAGTCGTCGTCACACACTGTGCCCCAGGAGTCATTGTAGCGTACCTCCACTCTGCCCTCACACCTGTTACGTCCATTCAGTAGTTGTACTTTGGAGAGAAAGGCAGACAATATCTGTCAGGGGGCTTCTGTCTGTCTTTGAGTGAGATGAAGAGGTTCAGGTTGTTGGGTTATAATCGTGCCACTTAAGTGACAAATCAGAGGCTCGTCAAAGCCTTAATGTCTGTGGTACATTTTTGAAAAATAAATGAGATGAGAAGACAGACTAGCATGCTCTAATGTAATGATAGTTAATAGCAAGAAAATCAAAACTTTCTGGAGTAAGTCTAATCCTACCAAGTTAAGGCACACAATAAGCCACATGACTCTTTGGAAGTGAGTGAGGTGGATGCAGGAGGGTGGGAGGTTACATAGCAAATAAGTAGGGATTAGGGAAATGGAGAGCTGGGGAAGTCACCTTGTTTAAAAAGCACCAGGCACTGATCTACCTTCTGTACTCTCTTTCACTGACACACAGCCAGACACTGTTAGGTTTCCATGGCGTGACCTGGATGCAGACATGTTTTTAACTGAACCTGAGTGTCTGGACAGTTGGAGGTTACTGTATAGCTCATTTTTACCTTGATACTGCGTCCTCACGGAGGTTTGCACACCATTGGCTGAAACAGGAGGGAGGAGGGGATGTGGGAGAGAGAGAGACAGAGAGTTTGGCCAAATTATTTGTTGAAAGGAGGTTCTTGGCCTTCCATAGTTACTGTACTCTATATCTACTATATCTATTTTCCTGTAACACTAGACACAGACTGAAACCACAACAGGAGGCCTGTTCAGACCATGTATTGTGCCAGCTACAACAGAAATATGTTAGCTTGTCCTTTTAATTTGGGTTTTTAGCCATGCTAGCAACATGGAAAGGGAGGGAAAGTCAGCAATTGTTGGATGGATTGCCATTCAGTTTTATACTGACATTCATGATCCTCAGAGAATGAATCCCACCAAATTTGATGATCCACTAGCTTTTCATCTAGCGCCACCATGAGATTGATTTGTAGTTTGAGGGAAATTTCTCAACAGCTATTGGATTTTTCCTCTAGCTCCACCATCATCAAAATTTCAATTTGTACAATACTTTGGTTTCTAACCAAACACCTCCAAAACTAATGTGACATCCCCAATCCCAAGGAAATTAGTTTCTTTGACTCAAAACAATAGATATTTTAGACACAAAGTATGGAGGGTCCATGTAGATCTGCGATTTCACCTATTTGTCATATACATTTCTGAGATGTGAGTGTTTCAACACAACACATATTTGCCCAAGAGTCACACTGGAATATGTTTTTGGATCTGTATAGAGGACAACCTTTATGCCTGAAGACTAATATCTCAGGTTTCAACAACTCACAAAGACACCACAGGGATTTTTTCAACCATCACATCCAATGTGGGTCAATTCACAGGCTTCTCCCATTTGTTTGTGGCACTGAAACATGTACAGTATATACATGCAACTGCCAATGTTAGCATCAGGGGCTGGTAATACACCTGTTTACAGTGGCACATACAGATTACGATCTGGTTTATGTTCTGGGGAGTCACATTTCCCATTCTAAGGAGGAGCAGAGAGTAAATATGAAATACTACTTACTGGATATAGCTCGTCTGTTTATTTTCACATCTCCTGAAATTAGAACACAAAAAATTTTAGTAAGGCAGATATTTGGATAGCTGTTGGCTTTATGAGGAGACAAAACCAATAAGCTGGTGTCCGCACATTTGAATAAATTGCTTCATATATATTTGTTGATCCATAACGTCCTGTCAGTGGAATTGATCCTGGCTCCTTTCAAAGTAACTGCAGGGCTTTTAGCCAGCTATCGCTGGTAAACACAGGGTAGACAGTAACTGTGGACACAAATGCTCTCATCTTCAGGGAGTTGACTTGCAGGTACACCCGGTTCTTAAGCATTATTAAAGCCTCAAACGTAGTTAAGCACTGACACAGAAGAAATCATCTCATGTGACACATTTGGTTTCAGTTTACGGCAGTTGTAACCTTCTCCCTTGAAACCAACTTTTAAAATATTCTGCTTCTCAAAGTAAATTTAGTCGATAGACTGGAATGGCCACCAAAATAATGATTTAAAAGGTCTTGAAGAACCGCCATATTTAAGAGCTTGAAAACGAGGACATACAGTATGAGTTGAATATTAAATGTTACAGTAGTAGATAATAGCTTTTGAAGTTTGAGAATCAGTTTCAGTCTTCATACAACCAACCTCTGCTCCTGAGCCAGTGTATGAAAAATTACCCCTTTAAGAAATGATATGCTTAAATAAGCTGCTCTGTCCGAGACTTGCCATTGAGAACTTGAGGTCAGTGCACCAAACTTTTAAGGCCTATTATTTTCCATATATATTTCACGTTGTTCCCTTTAACAATGATATTGCACCAAAATATGACTTAAGAAAAATACATCTAAAAAAAATCATTTCTTTCCTAATCACATATAGTATTCTGTAAGGCAGAAAGTGAACTCCTACAGTAAGGCAAGCATGCAGGGAGAAGTCTTGACCTGTTGTAGAATTTGAGCAAATCCAACCCGGCAGCCACAACCCTAAACCCACCTATCCCAACCCACAAACACTCACCGAGTCGCAGCCTCACACTGACGGCAACCAAGACTAGGGATCCCAGCAGGGATACCAGGAGCCAGACGGCCAGGTTCCAGCACCTATACTCACTCTCCACCACACGCTGGCCTCGCATGGCTGCCTGACTGACCATCCGCCTGCAACACACAAATTCACACACTTTCAGTCTCTCTCATCAGGCTTCCCAAAGTCCTCAGTTGTATGTGAACACACTTGTAAATGTAGTAGACTAGAGTGTAGCAGACACTTTTATACTACTACAAAATAATCACTATATTTGTCCTGCTTTAGAGTAGCCCAAATATTGTATTGGATTGTTTTTTGTGATGGAGCCTGCAGCTATTGTTATTGTGCTGTAGTAGGTATTGATGTTAGTTTGAGGTCAGGCTTTGGGAAATGTGGTGCTCGAAAAGAATTTTTTTCCATTGATCATGTGACATATATCACTCCTGATGGATATAAGTAGGCTGGAGGAAGTTCTCATGGCATACAAACACTTTGTGGCGCAAACCAGGAACAGATTATACAAATAAAGTTTCCCTGGTTTCCCAGACATGGGCATGTGCCACCAACTAGTGCTGCTGTTGACAGTAAATCACCGGGAACAGGGAATCAAGTTACATTTCTGTTTGGTAAGCACAAAATGGCTGCCATGCACCAACCTGGCAGCAGGTAACGGAGGCTGCAACAAGAGAATCAGGGCGAGGTCTGTTACACTGAGGGTTAGAGCTGAAGAAGGTTAATGTCCAAGCTTACCAGCATCATCAACAGCTGAGGCAGGCTTGTGTTGCAGACAGAGGCAGGCACCTGTTTTGTGGTTTTCAAGGGGATTTTCCTTCAGACAGAGAATACTGGGATTCACTGACGATCACTCAATAATCAGTGTTAGATAGTAATGTGACAGACACCGAATACCCTACATTCTTCTGAGAAACTGGGATGAATGACATTTACTTATACTGCAAGTGGATTCAAATTAGGAACATTTAAGAAAATGTAAAAATATGCTATAGTGTGAGGATGTCATTGAAAAAAAAAAAAAAACATAAAAAGTGATATGTCCCAGAAAGTAATTGAAAAGTGTTATCAAGCACATTGTTATTAAGAGACCACAGTGTGTGGTTCAGCATTGGGTTGTTTGTCTCCTCGCTCATGCAGAATTCCCCCTGACCTTACACAGGAATGTGTATTAGGGGATGATGAGAGGAGAATTTGATATTGGCCCCTCGAGATAGTGGACATTCCGGGCCCAGGGGGCACAAAAAGGCATTTCTGCTTTCTGTGGTCCCCATCGTCAGGCATAAACACTGCTTCCTGCAATCTGTCACTAGAACCCTCCAAAACACTTAGGCACCCGATGACACTGCAGGGGCGCCTCTCATCTCCTTGGAGAGCAGGAGGCAGGAGGAGTGGGGGGTGGAGGGGTGTTAAAATCTTGAGCCACTGTAGAGTATACATACAATTATCTTCATCTGCTTGTGGAGGTAAATTTAACACACTGTCACTCAGCCTCTGTGGTAGATTTTGAGACATTAGGGCCACAATAATACTAAACAGCCAGTACAACAACTGGAGAGCTGAGTTTTGGTCCAGGTCCAGTCCATTTTCATTGGACTATTGCATTGTCTTTATAGGTGCAGCGCAGAAGGCCAGAGGCCCAAAGAGAAGTCATTGTACATCCAATTGGGAGGTGGGGATTTTAACACCGGCACAGTGCTCAAGAACCAAGGCTGTCTCATTTGCAGACTGTACGAACAAACCACTCGAAACTCTGGGACAAATGGCTCAGTTATGAGGGATGAAAAATAATCTAGTCCCAATGTTATGTTTTTCAATACTCCATTCATAGTAGGATGTAGCACAGATCCGCTGGGGAATAATGTTGCCTTTTGTGTCGGCCCTGCTTCCCCTCCCTTCTCACTTCCCTGTGCTGAGAAATAGCTGAAAGATCTCGGCCCCACAAAAATACCTCTTAATGTCTGAGATAAACCAGAGAATAACACTGTCAGTCCCTTGAATGGAGAGAATTTAAAGCCATTTATATAGAGAATCAATGCAATTGTCAGCATATGTGTTTGAACCTAGCCTTTTATTGGGAATATCTTCTTCTTTTTTTTTTCGTCATTTAGTTTTTGTGACAAAATATAAAAGAACAAAAACCATCTTGAAAATATGGCAATGTCCTTGATCAATAATACAGATAGAATTTATATGTTTTTTATATACATACAATCTTAATGAACTTTTTCACATTTTAATAAATAAATGCATAAAGAAGACAACTCGAGTGACAGAGAAAAGATTTTAATTACTACTTACTGGTTTGTCACAGGTTCATAGTTAAAATGATCATTCTAGAGAAATGAAAGAAATAAATTATCAAAATCAACTTAGTATTTCATAAAAAAAAATACGTACCTGCTGTGAAAGTATTTATCTTCAGCCACAATAAAAAATCTTAAAAATAAAATTGTTTTCTTCCCCCAAAACAAGCACTACAAAAATGTCCTCAGAGCTTGAATAGCAGGCAGCTTTATTCCACAAGTCACACAGAAAACACAGAAACTTTGTGTAGAAATGGAGGCAGGAAATTCAGATCATCCAGCACTTCGTGTGTTAGGTCTTTCATCTCCTTAACCCTGCTTGACTATAAGTACCTGGCTTCAGTGACAGAGATTACATAAAACATTAAATACCAGAGCATTGTATGGTAATATTTTAACGCCCTGTACCTGTGTTTGCTTAAAAGAAGCAGGAGGGGCAAAAAAAAAAAAAGAAAAAAAAAAAGACAAAGACAATGAAAGCTAACCCTTCACTGGTACCCCTGCATCTCCAGTTTCAGGTAGCGCTCACAGAAGGTGCGGTCCTGCTCATCTCTGCACACTCTCGCAGAAGGAGACAAGGCTGTGGCTGAGGTCCTGTGTCTGTGTGTGTTTGTGCGTGAGTCCATGTGTGCATAGGACTCTCCCACACAGAAGAACCCTAAAGCAAAAGACTGTGCGATTATGATGGCAGTGAAAGGAAGGAATCAGAAACTTGTACACAGTAGTTCCTAAAGGTTTTAAAATCCCTTCACTCAAGAACATGAACATCTTGTCTGAGTTGTTCATAATGTAGCCTTAAACAGCTTTTTCTTTTAATATTTGCCAGAAGACATACAGTTATGCTCCGTGTGGGGTCAGTATGGTACATTTGACCTTTAAGAGTTTCCTCAGCACCCCCAAAATAATCTTTCATCAGCTGAATATGAACGATATACTGTCTTGAAGATTATTATAATCTTCATGTATTATCAACACGATTTCAACTTCAGCATGTACGGTTCCTACATCTCTTGAAAGAAATACTAAATCCCATATATTAAACTCTAACTCCTCCCTGAATTCCTGCACTCTATCTTGTTTGTTTGTTTTCCGAAAAGTATGTCCTTTGAACTAGAAAGAAGATTAATTTGCGTCAGTGTGTATTTCAACCATACAAGATATTCTATAGTTCTTGCAATTGCATGTCTCCTTACAAGGAAAAGCCTGGGGCCTCTCTGAACTGTGCAGCCGACTAATAGCAATCAGTTCCAGACTCTAATCCTTCCTGAGCTGTGCAGAAACGTGCAGGCTGTCCATGGCCATTGTCAAGGTTTTTAAGGACCGATTCAGGACTCATTCCTGCGGTGCTACCTGAATCAGTGGTAGAGTCAAAATATGGGGATTCTGTTGCGCTAATTTTCTGAACCTCCAGGATAGGATTGAGAAAACACAACACCTCACAGACAAAGCTAATATGGTCTTGCCTTGAAAACTTATTTTTGCTTTTCTGTGTTTTGTGTTTGCAGCATTTCCTCTCTCTCTCTCTCTCTTTCTCTCTTCCTCTCTCAACCCAACCAGGTGAGGCAGACGACCGCCCACCATGACCCGAGTTCTGTTCAAGGTTTCTACCTGTTAAAAGGGAGTTTTTCCTTGCCACTGTTGCCAAGTGCTTGCTCATGGACGAATGTTGTGACTCTGTAAATAATATTATAAAGAGTACGGTCTAGACCTGCTCTATATGAAAATCGCCCTGAGATAACCCCTGTTAGGATTTACCACTATATAAATAAAACTGACTTGACTTGACTTTACCAAATAACTAGTGAAGTTGCTCACTAGTCAACAGTAAATAAGTTTAGTTTTAAGGTGGGAGGTTGAAATAATTGAATATGAAAATGAATCAAACTGAGGAAACAACTGAGGAGTATGTAGCACTGAGCACAATGGCTATAGCATGGCATCGGTAGTAGGCAGCCGTTACTTAGTAAGTGAGCTACTAGCATTAGCTAATTGCTTTCTGTAAATTTCAAATATTTGACCTGGCATTAATGAGTGTTAGCCCAATATTCAGTGACCTTTTGGCTCTCGTTTTTGTCTCTAACACACATGTGGCTCTTTAGCTGCTAAATGCACCGCTATGTTCACCAGCTAGTTTCTAACTTAGCTCGTTTGCCATTTGGTGCTGGGCAGGTAACGTTAGTTTTTTTTTCACTGAAAACAGCTGCCTGCTGAAAACAACGCAGATGAGGGCTCCAATATAGGGAGGGCACTCAAGAAGCCTACAATTAACTGTTCCTTTAATGTGCAATTTTGAAATTTTACGTTATAATAATGTTACATTATTAGCCTCAATTATTGTTGGTTTCTGGACAAAGGGTTTGACAGACGAGTCATACAGTAGTTATTCAGTTATTTAGAGATATGCAAGAATTGAAGAGGCGAAGGTCAGTGACACTGCATATCCACAGGACCCAAATCTTCTGGGTACACCTTTGGGTGAGAGTGAAACAAAATATTAAAGGTATTGCTGTAAAACCGAAACAATAGGCTGAAAGAGGCAGTAACTTACAGGATATCACGTGAATGTATAAAATCATATAATTTGTAAGGATGTTTCATTTCAAGACATATTCACATAATGCATGTTATAGTAACAGTTGTAAAAGTAATACATCAGGATTTGCACAATTATTATCTGTTTACTGTGAAGAAAGAGTAGGCAGCCACTTGAGCCTTATTAACAGAAGCCAAACAGAACATAGGACAAAAGATTCAGCATATTATATTCTGCCCACAAGGTACTGACAGATGTGTGCACCAGGGGACAGAAAAAGAATGTTTCTTTTCCCTAATGGCTTTTCTTTCTGCCACAGTATAAAAACATTGCTCATAAGACCCAGTTACCATGGTAATGATTTTGATCTTTCAAAAGAAAAAAAAATGTTTAAAACCTTATTTATTTTTTGCTAAAGTCACCTGGAAAACAAAAGCCACATATTAGCACACAGTCACAGCTGATATGTAATGTACTGATGACATCCCTTTCCCAATTGGTTGCAGCATGCGTTGGAGGATTCACGTGTTGCTGGACGCTTCCAAACAAATATTACAAGGATTCCCAGCTGTGCTAAGACATACAATGATGGGGAGATGGTAAGCAGTGATTAGCAGCAGTACAAACCCGACCTAGCTGATTTATGGCTGTGACTGTGACTTAAAGAGTCCCTTGTCTTTTCAAGTGGTTTGTAAAGAATCTCTTTGTCAGACCGATGACTATAGTATTTCCTCACTACTCGTGTTTCCTCTTTAATGTTTGAGTTCAAATTTTTGTGGGATCAGCTTATGTTAGCGTCATGGACACACACAGTGAGAGATAGAGAAGTTTTCCCTGTGGTCCAGTAACTTGTTTGAACAAAAGGCCTGGAGGAAGAAAAGGCTCAAGGAGGACCAGTCTCCTCATCTCCCAGTTGAATTTCCAAGCAGAGACGCATGCAATGTGAGAGAAATGGGCCATTCTCAGTTGAGAATTATGAAGTTTCTGGAATAGATTCCTTGTTAGCGAGTTGATGAATTGGTGAGGTCACTCTAATGGGGCAGACTGAAGACAGAGGAAGTGCGATCATAGATCACCTAGATGACCTTAGATGTCATGGCGTCAGAGTCTCATAACATGGGTTATCTAAATGCGTTTGTTTCCTTGAATTTTGAACTTGACACAAATAGTGCAACATGACATCCTGACACGTTTGTCCTGGACAATTATTTTAAGTGGGTCATAAAGACAGGCAGTATTCTATATCTCAGGTGCTGCAAACTGTGACGAAGTTTAGCAATATCATTCTCACGTCAAAATTTCAAATGAATTCTTCTAATGACATACAGTTCTGAAATTCTTTAATTAGAAATAAATGAAAGCAGTGAGCTTGATGTATGAAATATGTGCTCTATAGATAAACTTGATCTGAAAGGGTTGTTTTAAAGACTTTGGTAACAAAATGCTGCTGCTATATTACATAACCTTGAGGGTATTAAGTTTATTAAAAATGGTAAGGAAATACCAGTGTTGCACAAGTTTTTTGTCCCATATAGCATAGTGCTAATGCACAACAGGAAGCACACTAGGTTACCATAAAAAAGACTCAAATGTCTTGGAAATAAAAGACTGTAAGAAAGCACTTCACCTGCCTCTGGTCATTTGGCTTGTGTGAATGAAAAAAAATTCACTTGAAATGTTATTTCGGTAGAAAAATTACTGAAGTTAATACTTTGTGCAGATTCACAGCTGGTGTCGAAAAAACAAATAGGAAAAAACAAAAACAAAAGGCAACAAATGACACTTTATAGATCAGAATCGGTCAGCTGAAACTACAGATATTAAGAAAAGAATAGGCAAATATACAGTAAATTCTACACTTTTCACATCATAATAATTACATTGTAGATATGATAAATATACACCTAGAATGTCAGAATTTGCGCTGTGGGCTGTTTCCTTTATAAAATTTACAGATTGATATACAGAAATGAGCAAGGACACACAAATGGGGGTTGGTGGTAATCACAGATGGTCCTCAGATGTGTCCAAAAATACAGAAGTCGTATTTGCCAAAACATATCGTATATGAATTTATAGGTGAAGATATATGTTCACATCATGTGCATGGCTTCAGATCAGTACAACCGAAACAGGGCAGATGGAAATGTGTCCAGAAATCTGTATGATTTCTACATAGATAGGTTAATACTGCATGTACAGATCACAATCTAGGCAGATGAACAATGAAGCAACAAGACTTTTATGTTTGCAGGGATTTCTTTAAGAGTATCGTTACTGCAAAGGTAAAATCCACTGTTAGAAGGAAAATGTTTTAAATGATTAAGCAGATGCAGCCTCAACAATTGGGATTTTGCAGTGCACTTGCTCTCTCTCTCTCTCTGTTTCTGCCTCTTTCCAACTGTCTGCCACACGTGAGCGGATAGAGATGGAAATGAGAGAGGGAGCGGCCCAAGGACACCCTGATAACAGGGAGCGGTATGCTGAATCTCTCTCTTTCTGTCTAGCTCTGTCTCTTTCACCCTCACAATGAACGCAAACCATTAGAGATGCTCTCAACGGATGCATTTGCATTAGTGATGATTTAAAAATATTAAAAACTTAAAAATTTAAAGAGTAAGTCACAGGCTGAATTAATACTTAACGTTTCCTGGAAACGTAAGGACAAAAATTCAGGGGAAACAACAGGGTTCTGAGCAATGCTCCTAAGAAGGATTATACTACAAAAATATTGAGTAAATGTCCAATCCTCTGCTTATACAAATGCCACCCAGTGGTCAGACAGGGTATGCTTTGCCTCTTTGATGGCTTTTGGCAACGTGATATTGAAAAGGTATGTACATACCTTTGAGGATTTATACATTTCAATATCATTGCCTTTGCCAAATAATGAAATCTCATGAAGAATTTTATCAAGGTTTCACGGATCATATTAAACACTGCATTCCTGCAGATGCACAAAAAAGTTAGATATAACACTCGATTGGTTGCAACATTTTGATGACAGCAATATAAACAATTACAATTGTCTTGTTTTCTTTATGCAAACTGTCCTTGGGTTATGTGAAAGGCTCTTAAAATCATATTTCTTATTTCATAACTTCTTCTGATTGGTGAGCTGCTGTGATAAAATATTATCACTTCTTTCCTCTGATTACTTGACTGCATAGATTTACTGTCCTAAGTTTCATCCATTCCTTAATCTTGGTCCCGGTCTTAATACTACCTTTTTTTTTTTTTTTACATCATGTGTGCCTGCCAGTAGTCTCAGTGAGCTTGACTTTTGAACTCTTATTTAGTAAACTTATTTTCAGCCAAGTCTCCTGTATCCTTTGCCTGCTTTTTCCTCTTTCCTGTTTGCTACTTATCCAACAATGTGACACGAGGCATGTTTTGCCAGGGTTATGACACACTTATGCACACACCACAGGTAATCCTCTCTCATTATACACTGTGCTGACATTTGACATTGTAATAAATGTACAGGAAAGAGATGAAGATGATATCAATTTCTAAGAGACACTTTAGTTTTAATATTGCAATTTATGAGAAGATTTGACTCCACAGAATGGGCCTTTTTTTACAGCAAATTTTCTGACTTTTCATAATAGGAAAAGCAGAAGTTTTACTCATCACATTAACAATGGCTGTATTCTAATCAATTTTTCCCATAAGACATGATAGTGTGGCAGTGAGCCAGCATGAACAATACCAGGAATCTGGAAGCAAAGCAGCTAAATGGAATTCAGCCAATAATAACTTTACTACTTACACAAGTGCTTTTCTTATCCTAACATGAAAAACTACCCTCTTGTCCACAGATTGTCCTACTTGATGTACAATTGGACATACATTTGATAAAATGATAAAATCAGATATTTCTTTCTAAGAGTAGTTGTGATATTGGATACTTTTTTAAGCAAACTGTACGTATTTTAATAGTTTGATCAAATTCAGTTCTTTCTCTCAGAGTACATAATTACAATGGTTTCGTAAGATGGAATTCTTCTCCAGAGGACATAAAAATATACTGGTCTGTAAACCCTCAAAACACTTACATATACGTAAACGTTTATCATGACAAAAAAGAGAAAAGAATGCAGGTTGTGTATGGCCCTCGATCCACTGAGTTGAACATCAAGTGCTTTAGGAGCATTAGGAGAATGGGACACATATAAAAATAATTAAAACAACATTTAAAAAAAAAAGATTAATCAAAAATGATTATATCATCCCCCAGATCGGGGTATCAAAATCTATCTACATGCAGCAAGCAAATTCAGCACTAGCAGCCTGTAGCCACTAGTGGTCCTCCATCTCACACAAATCGGTTGGACCCAATAATTATGTTGCCTTCAGGGATTGTTGATAATGTGGGAGTTATCGATGAAACGCACGAGAACAACTTAAATAAATCTTTAGGCTTAATGCAGCTGGGAAGGAAGGATCTTTAGAGTTTAGAGGCAGAAGAAATATGCAATTAAAAGGCGTGATAAGGGTGCATACAACAACTCTTGAGAGACACACGACTGAAACCTTTGATTGAAAGCCAATACACACACTTTCCTCTTTCTGTTGTTCGCAGAACGATGCAAATCTAAAGCGATTGACTTTCAGACTTCACATGAAGAAATGTGTTTCGCTATTAATTAACTTTATTACGCTATTAATGAGAGTCATTTAAATGCGCGACAAGCGCTTCAGTATTACGATAACATTTTAAATGATGAGACAAGAGCGAAGTGCAAGTGAAGGCAGCACTGCTCCTGGACTGGCCAGCAGAGTGACGCCGGACAGAGCCTGTGAGTGAGACACTGCTACCTGACAGATAAACAAACACTTCTTACATGGCTTCGTGGACCTTAAACAACCAACATTAGCCGTCTCAGTATTGCTAGACAGCCTGTTTTAATGTCGACAAAAGTGCCTTGGTTGAAAGAGGATGACTGAATTGATGAGAAGTTAAATATAATAGTTGAGTCCGCATAGAGGTGAGTTTGATACAAGTTGTTGCTAGAAAACTTAACGTAAGCTAACACTGGCTAACAAGACGTAGTTAGCTAGTTAGGAATTGCTCCAGCTCCATTATCCTACAGACTGTTTTTCATGTTATCAGATTGCCTATTGTAGCACCAACTGATTGAACACATAATAGTTCGCTAAAGTAAACAAGTTAATTAGCCATTTACTGAAGAAGTCCCCATCCTTTCTGTAATATGAACCGTATCCCAGCGCCCTAATGGGCACCGCTAAGTTGAGCTAGTGATGGTAATACTAGCTACAGTAACGATAGCTAACGGTGCAGTGCTGTCTCACTGGACGTTCTTCACCTGTTGCATCCTCAGCTGAAGGTTAGACTCCTGCTCCCAAACATAAGATTCATTAATCGTATCTCGGACTGAGTAAACTGAGAAGTGAGAGTTTCTTTAATGTTCTCATACTGTATGTTTAAAGGTTGTTAATTCTACCGTACATCTGCACGATGTTTTAAAAAAAAAAAAAATAGATCAGCTATGAACACAGTTATGGTAAGGTATTTGTAAAGTACCATTTCATGTATCCATATAAACAGTCAAATTGTATATTGTCTGAGCTTAACAGAGGCAGCTGTCACCATAGATTTCCTTGCTCCTCACAGAGATGGCTTCTAGAGGCTTTCTTTCTCTATTTATAACAAAATACCATAAGATTAATTCTGTGTCTTTATTGTGCTTGCTTTCCTGAAGTTATAATGAGTGTTACCATCTTTTTTTTCTTTTTCTGAATCCTCCTTCTGACAGAGAGAGGGGATACTTTTATCATCACTTGTACTTTCACCAAACTTGAAACACTACATTTCTTGTCAGTGCATTCATCTCAAACAATAATATCGGACCATTTCTCTCACATCTTCCACTGCCTCATCTTTCCAGTGGCCTGTGACCTGGTGTGATAATTGCATGCATGCCATGTCTGCATCTCTGATAACCACCCATCACCCACCAGCGCTTCCTCTCAGTTCTGATGCATGGCCCTTCTTTAGAAATAAATGTGTCTTGCCTTTCCTCGCATGTTGTGTTGTGAATGAGACAACATGAGGAAAGACAGGGATAACCCTCTGGCACTGTTATCCAAGAAACCTTGCCAGAGCCAGACGGACTATGGAGGAGAGCTTGAAAGGCTGCGTGCTGATTTGGAAGCAGAGAAGAACCAAACACAGCGGGCCCAGAGACAACTCTGCGTGGAGCTGAGGCACCTGCGAGAAGAAGCGAAGAGGGAACAGCGGAGGGCTGTGAGGGAGCTGACGGCAAGGCGTGGGGCCCAAAAAGACAGGCACTCTAACAGACGCTGGCATTTGCTGGCTAAGGAGGTGATCATTACAGATGCTGGACGATACAGTAAGGTTAGGTCCACAGGGAAAGAGTCTTTTTGTTTGTGCAGCGGAGAAACATCTACAAAGCTCGAACAGTTGCTGCTGACACTGTATGAGGAGATAAATGGTGAGCAGGCGGTCTATAAATTGCATCACAGGCAGGAATTTGAGGTAGAAAAGGCCATCGTCCTCTGCCACCTGCTAGAGGCCCACAGAAGACTATTGCAGGGGAGGCAGAGAGCAGGACACCCCAGCTACGTTTTTAAAAATCTCTCAAGAAAGCCAGCTCGGGAAGACAGCAATAAGTCCTGTCAGACACTTCAGAGATCCCAGAGTGCCACCCACTCATCTAAGAAGATCACCAAACAAGATCAGCAAAAGCAGCCTTTAGGCAGGGACTTGTGTGCAGCTGACCCCTGCACCACTGCTGCAGTAGTGGACACCTGTCGGAGCAGCTCTCTGAAAATTTGTCACCCTCACAACACTCCCCATGCAGGCTGGTACAACCAGCCCCCCTGCTGCACTGAGTCCTCTGGGTCAGACGAGTCATCGCCCCCCAAATGCATGGACAGAAACATGGAGGTAAGCTATTTCATATTTCCAAATTATTCACGGTATTTTTACTGGATGTTTATTCAGAATGAATCTATACTGAATAAATACACTATGTTGGTAGAAATTTTGGTGTATAGATGTATAGAATCTGTTACACTTCACTTTAGTGTAATAGACTATGAAACACTGAATAGTTGGTATTTTTCATTGTATTTTTTGTTAACTACAGTATACTGCACATTTGGAAAATTATTTTGGACCAAATCAAGATGGTAAATCAAACCATAAACAGTTCATTTTACTTCTTGAATTTAAGCTAAAAGGCTGGATCACTAGAAGTTGCATTTATATGATTAACTGTAGGGAGATGTTGTAGATATAGTGGCTGGTGTGGGGGAAAGAGGTAGCAGGAACATGATGGTTCTGGATGAACATATCTTTCAGCTTTGCCTTGTGATTTAAAGGAAAACAATACTTACAGCTTTTCTGTGTTTACCTAAAAAAAATCCAGCTTTGTTTACATCCATATTTACTAGCTTGCAGTGTTCTTATTTTTATTTGCCTGCATATGGCATGGTGTGTTCCCGCCGCCTGTAGATTATTGAAATAATGTGAAAACACTGAAAGGAGTGTGTTCCGCATCATCCGCATAGGAACATATGTGCCCATGTGTCCCCATTTTTGTGCATGAGATTTAACAAAACAGTACCCACTCATAGAAAAACAGCTCCATAGCACTACTAGAGGTCAAAAACAACACAGCGAACCTTTAACACAAGAAATACAATTTGTATTACAGTGGAGCTTGGTTTATCCTCAAATTTTAAATTACAAGTTAACAAGCATTGCCTGCAATAGTTTCATGTTTCCATAATTGTTGTAGAAACAAATAAAGCATAGGTATCAACCAAGGCTTATGATTGTCTAAACATAAACTCATTACCAAAGTAATAATACAAAAAGGTAACATCACAGAAACTGAGCTTCTAACTAGCACCATGGTTATTAAATCAAAAACGGATATATTAATATTGATCTAGCATGCATAAAACAGGTGGTATCACAGAATCTAGAATAATTTAATCAATATTCATTGTAAACTGGTATGAATGGCCAATTTTATGAATGGATCTTTTTACTGTTGGCATATCAAGTGAAGACACTGTTTAACTGTCAAATAATTTCCCCTTTGTCGAGCTAAGCTTAGTAAATGGCACTGTACTCAGGCATCAAAGTTTTGTAAAAAGGCAGCATTGGTGCAAAACCAGCAGCAGTACCATGGAGAACAAAATAGAACCTGCTAACATGTTTTTTTTCCTTAGCAATTATACACAGACAGTCAAACACTGTAGTACAACACAAAGGAGAACCAAACACTGGCTTAAAAACATTTAATATGACTGAAGTGGTATGATGTAAAATTAATGTTCGTGAATTTCTGTTCTGTCAGTGTTGCGGTTGTCAGAGCCGATGCATTCTGGGAAGTAAGGAGGGGCTAGCATATGTTTCTGGATCCCCTCTGTTTTGGAGTGGCAGAAGTGGGTCAGTGTGCTTCTGTCTCTTAAATTTAGGATCAAGTTTTCATTGAGAGGAAAATGAATAATTAACCTAATCTTAAACAATGTCTAAATAGCAATGCCCAATTGCCCAGCCTCATTGTTGTTTCATATTCCTTGCACAGCAGTGCGAAGCCATCACCTTTGTTATTACAGAAACTGGCACTGGGGTGAACTAAATTTTTAATGGTGTTCAATTGGGAATCCCTTTTAAAACAAGAATGGACTGGCTCATGCCTGTTTCTTTTAATCATGCCAGTTTTCTTTCAAGTGTATAAGGACGGCATCTACTTTTGTTCATTTTAGCTATTGTATATTTGCTTCCACTGACACTTTTTCTGTTTTTGCCTTAAAAATATTTGATTTTAACAGATAAATATGATACTGTACCTGAAATGACCTGAAATGTTCATATACAGTTCACCGGGAGAAACATGTTTATCATAAAGATGTTAGAAGCTCAGCTTAGCCTATTATAGTTGCCCAAATTCACAATGATAAAAGTACATTTAATGGAGGATAGAGTCCTGTACTTGAATTTTGGCATTTTCAAGTTAACTGCTTATCACTATCAGTGTGTAATTCTGCTGTTGTATCTGAAAAGTGGGGTGATACTGTGACAACACAGCCAGCTGATAGCTATTGAAAACTTGCTGCTTAGCTTTTAGCAAAGTTCCAAATAATGTTTCAGAGATGTTCATTTTCTTCCAAGTTCTAATTTAATGGACTCAATTTCATGTCAGATTTACAGTGTTTGACCAGCAGCCTGCTCCTCAACTGAACCATGATGGACGTGGCTAGATGATATGCTGTTTGACAAGCATTAACTTATGCTGACTGTTTGTTGGCTATTTTGCTGTCAGCACCTCTGTTCCCAATCGGGGAGTAGATTTATATTATCAAAGGAACTGAAGCAGAATAGAAATACTGTTCAGTGGAGTTCGTGCCAGAGTTGGTTTCAGTTTTGAGGCTACTAAAGCTGTGGTCTTGTGAGCACACTGGAATTAATAATGGAAAGGACTCAAATGCAGTGTTAGCGCAAAATAAGAAGCTCATGTCTGTGAGAGACAGAGAACATGTATGAGCTCGATATGTCTGGTCAGGATTTTTTTTTTAGCTTTTCTGACTATCAAAATCAAACCCTTTTCCCTGTGTTACTGAGTAAACATATGTTCACAACATATGTTAACATACTATCATTACATTCAAATGGGAATGATAGACAGTTAAAGGAAACAGATATCATTTTTATTTTCAGAGTTAGCCATTGTAAATGTGACAGTTTTAGTTATGAACATGCTGGCATTATACCAGAAAATGCCAGTTATAAAAATTGAGGCAAAATGTCTATTTTTAACTTTATTGCACCCAGCTATGGGTTTTCTACCAGTGAGCTTTAAAGGCTGCAACAAAGCAGTCACAAGTCTTGAACTTCAAACTACTTGTGATCTGTTGTAGATGATTTGAAATAGGCCATAAAAGAGGTGTTCAGATTGATATTGAGCAAATTAGAGTGACATTTTCTGGAGTAGACTATTGATAGATAGAATAGCCGGATGAAAATGTATGTCCATTCATTTGCAACAGGCCCACAATGGCATTAAAAATAAAATATTGTGTATACAAAATTGAACCAAAAGGTACTTTCAGCCAGCAAGCAGTTCCTGCCAGGCAATGAGAGAGAGGGTAGCTGCCACTCTTGACATTAGTAACTATTAGCCTTCTGAACTGATAATTTTTCAGCTTGCCGCTAGGATGCATTGATCCGATAGGCCAGATCTGTATCTGCACCAATACCATCCTGATTAAGTGGACTGAGTTTTGGACATTACATGACCAATCCACAATAAACAGTCCGTCACTGTCATTGTGAATTTCAGCATTTCTGTTGTCACTTGCATTTATCCAGTCACAGTTGAATGCCAGCTCAGTTTTTAGTTCTACAGCAATCCCTGACTTTGTGTTGCCTTACATAAAAATGATTCCAATTAGTTCTAAACAGTGAGGTATACAGATTTTAATTGGAGAAAAAAGAGAGCGTTGGTGTCAGGTCGGTGCTGGGAATCATCAAATACTCTTAAGTTGTGGTGTCAAAATCGTTATTGGTAAAGAAAAGTTGGATACGTGCATCCCAGCTTGCTCCCTGTGGCCCACTATGTGACCATGGCAACCACAGAAACCACATATAGGAAAATGATGCAGGAACTAAATTACCTGGTATTTGAGTTCCCTGAATTATAAACCTCAGTTTTAAAGTTTGATTAACTGGTCTGTATGTTTTTGATATTGGTTAGCTAATCTTGCTATATTTATCGTGTAATCATTTCATCTGCTTTAAGCTACAATCTGCCCAATTAAGCTACCTAATGATGGAATTAGGGTAGGTGGATAAAGGCAGCCTGTAGTGTATGATACAGGTTGTTAGTAGGATCAGAGGTAGCCGGCACCTGTGTTTCACCCTGCTGTTGCCCATTTAAAATACAGAACCCCAATGTCCCACAGTGGCAGATGCAGTGGTAACCATTCACTGTCTTAAGGCTTTTATATGATCATTTAACCCCCTATACAAATCCCCCAATTTTTGTCCCTAAGCCTGAAAATAGCATGCCCAACTCTCTTGATCCCTTCTGATTATAGATAATCATCACCTTGATTTCTCTGACAGATAACTCTGGACTTCATTGCTTAAGAGAGTAATTTTATGTGATAATTAACCCAATTTATAGAGGTACAAATACAGAGGTAAATATGCATTTCCTTTATTTTTTTACTTTCTTTTAATTTATTCTGTTTTTTTTTTTACTGCTGTGTTTTGTATGCTCGCCTGTTATAAAATAAGCAACTGCCACATAGATACTGGGATCTTAAAATGGTTTACACAGATAGAATTGCGAGGCTTTGTGCTTTTAAACGATGTATAGTTTGGTCAAGGTTGTGTGAGGATTTAACTAGATGCCAACCCAAATAACTTGACAAACCCCCGTCTTGGCTTGTATTCAGACTGCTGCTTGTTAAGGAGATTTATTAAGCTGCCTTGCCCATTTGATAGACAATTAGCTGGAGTGCTTGATTGTACCTCCTATACCAGAGGGGAGGGCAGTAAGGCTAAATAAACTAGCATCAAGTTTTGACACAGATTTTTATCTTTTGCAGCCTCAGACGCACTGTTGTACATGTTTTTTTTAATGTCTGTTTGTAAAACATGAATAGCGTTCATCGCCTTGTCAGACGTAATTTGTTTATATAGTGCACAACTGCAGTAAAACATTAGAATTAGTTTGGAATGGACGTACTTGTTCCTCTGCCTGCCTCCTGCAGCCTCCTTTGGTTGCAGTGTGTACTGCCTCTTGAACAATCAATAGGCAGCCAACATCATTCCAGCGTCATCTCCATGGAAACGAGCTCTAGTCGCAGTAATGATTGGGTCCTGTCTCAAAGCCTGCCTTTTTTGTGATAGGACGATTGCAGCAGTCCTCCCTACCCCCTCCTCTCAGCGACACTCGCTGTCTTACACACACACATTTTTCCCTTCGTCCTCTTTCTTCACCTTTATGGCGCTGTAACCAAGATGGGATTAAGCAGCTCTGTCGAGTCGTATAGGATCTGGATGAAATGCTTTTTTACACAGCAGCATCAATGAGGACAGGCTCACAGCTGAAGAGTCAACATGCCACCCACATCTCAGCCTCACTGAGAGAATGGGAACTGGAGTGGAGCCCTGTTAGTTAAATCATTTTCTTGTTTTTTTTTTTCTCCATAGCAAGTCTCCTCTTGTTTGATATTTCAGTTGGGCCTACATTCGCTGTTTCTGCGTTATGTAGGATAAGAATTGGAACAGTGTGTATTATTTCCGGACAAGCACGTATGAAAAACCTCCTCAGACGACAGAGCGGTAAGGCATGGAAGAGCAGGCTATGTCAGTGTAGTGAGCAGGACTCCGAATCTGAATGCTACACTGTGATGAATACTAAAAACAGTATGCTGAAGAATGCTACCAGGACAATGACATTCATTCAATTACAGTGAGAAGCCAAGGCCGAAAATATGTAATATCCCTTTAGAGCTGATTGTCCTCATTTTGGAAAACGTCACAGTGCAGAGCGGTAGGAGGTACTTTACAACTCCTGGTTTATATATAACTGATTTGTCTTGGATATGACACACTGACTCTTACTTTAACAGATTTTAAGCAAGGTACAAGACGTCCATTAGTGTCATTTTTGTCAGCTTAAACTCCCTCTGTATCGGGTTTTACACATTTATGAGACTCGTTTCGTTACTGACAACCATGGCAAAAACAATCCTTTGCTTGATTTCAAACACTTCACCTTAGCTGTGAAAAAAACACACCTGCTTATGAACTTTTGGAGAAAGGAAGGAAAGTGACATCTTTATCATTTTGAAGTCAATTTGCCACAGCTGATCTGTGTTATTCTCCTCCAGCAAATGAAAAGCCGGTAATGGCTTGGTCTTGGTTGGGCACCTCATTCGGTCATATTGATCCCATCTGCGCTGTTTGAGTTTGACAGAGTGATGTATGACCTGTGCACTCGGCCTGAGCAGCCCGAGCCTGCACCAGCACATGCAGAGATGGAGAGCCGTGAGGAGGCGGAAGCTCCTGGACAACAACAGCAGGAGTTTAAGGGGTCGGAAGAGCAGGTTAATACACAACATGGGCTCTTGGACAAGGCAGTCCCAACCACGGCTAATGTCACTTCAACATCATTGTTAGGAAAGAGACACCACTCGCTGTATGCAAACCTCAATGGTTTTGAAGTGGAAGGGACATGTAAGGTAAGTGTGGAATGTTTGTTGTGTCTTCCAGAATCACTCAAGATGGTTGACAGGAAAATTTTTGGGCCTGGAGACATGTGAGAGGGGTCTTGTAGTCCAACTAATATTAGAGTAAATGACATAGCATAGTGTAATATAGCATCACAATTCTTCTCAATTAAACAAAACAAACAAAACATTTTGGTGGGAGATGTTCAACCCATTACCCAAACCATGTTTTTGTTTTAATACCCTTTTCACTTTGCAAACTATGATATGTTATCTGGTTCTTCATATTCTATTAAATATATAGACCAAAGGAATCTTAAAACTGCAGGATTAAGTTTTACAGTATTACATTTTAAAACAGGTAGTCTGATTATCATCTGTATTGGATTACAGTGACGTTACACTGAATTTGTGTATGCAGCATGGTTTCTTAACACGTTATCTGGGACAGTGGTGCTGTAGAGTCAGAGGGTTAGCAGGTATTCTGCTGACCTATAATGACCTTGTCCCTAATTTCACACCTCTGCATATCCTGTTAGGAAAGAATATCCACTTAATGGTAGCCTGTTGAAAATCAGTGGGTAACCCATGTGATTGCCATGTAACTGATGGATGCTCATATAGTCGAACTAACAAAAGACATCTTTGGAATTTACTAATAAAAAATAATAAGTCTAGTATAATTTTTACACATTCAAAAACATCTGGAATAATTGATTGTGAGTGGTTTAATTCGTCTAAACATGTTAATAGAGTTGCACAGTTAATAGATAACTGTTTAAAGGTTGCAGATAGAGCCTTGTTGCTGTAGACATAAAAGACAGTACAGTGTCTTCATCCTAGACTGTGAAGAGCAACACATGAAGGCAGCTGAACCAACCTGGGCCATGTTGAGCCGCAACTCAGGAACCTGGCGAAATGTTTGCCTTCTTGAGTAAACTTTTAGTCATGTGTTTCTCTACACTCTCATTTCCATTTTAGTGTAACTTTATGTTCATCCTCAGGTGAATTTGGGATTAGCTGATTAGTTTATTGGAATCATAGAGTACATTGCTGGGAAAGGAATGCAAACTAATAGTTCCCAGCATTTTGGGTCATATCTTCTCTATAGCTGCTACTACAGAAAGCGTACTACAGCATGTTTAACCACCAATTCTTTCTTAAAACCTCAGTCCCTTTTCCTTTGTCTTATGGATTGAATGTATCCTTAGCTGTGACAAGATTTCATCATCTAAGCAAGGTAGTAATCTGTGTGCAACATTGCCTACTGTCTTTCACACCCCTGCCACTCCATTACCCAATCACCACAATCACAGTGTAGTAAAGACCCCTAATGAACTGTCAACACACAACCTGGGAGATGATCTGTTCTCGCAGAAGCTGAGAGGAGCATTAAATGATGCATTAGAAATGATTATTTGGCCATTTCAGACCAGCAGAGGCTGTCACTCTTAGATTATTGTTTATAATTACACAGTTATTTCAAGGGGGGGTACCACGAGCATTCTTTTGTTTCCTTATCACTAGTTCCAACAATAATTGATGATTGTGTGTTAGAACGCCAGGATGCATTTTTATGAGAATATAACAAATCTCTTTAGTTTTTTTTATAATAAGAGTGAAATGTTGTAAAAGGCTGAGCAGATATTGTACAGCAGAAGGAAAGTGGGTTAAACTGTAGCTGAAAAATTGCATTCATGTTCAGCAAACCCCCACATGAATTGGCTATGTTATAAATGGAATATATAGAAAGAAGGCTGGCTTTACTGTGTAGGTGATGTCAATCATCAGATCTCCAGGATCCAGTGTGGCTTAGCTCACAGAACAGAAAGTTATTCCATGTATTGTATTCCACATAAAGCTTTTAAATACTATTTTGGTTTTGTTTGACTAGAGGTTTGTTGGGGAAATATATATTTATCCTTATGAATTCTTATAAAAATAATGAACATTTTAACTGTTATTCATTTAAAGCATTGTGAAGATATTTAGACACAGTCTTGGACACAATGGAATGAAGCTTTAAGAAAGACAAGCATACCCCTTTGTCATTCTTTGTATAAAGGATCATGGTGGTCATGGTGGGATTAACCTTTTACTATATAATTATTTTGACTGTGGCAATGAGCATGGGTCCTAGCACAAAGGCTTATAACTTGAGAGGAGATTTGTATGCCACAGTCAAGCATTGTGTTTGTCTGCAGACATACTGCGAAAAGATGCACACCCTCTATTACTGACCCAAAATACATGAGGGCACTGGAGTGCTATTTGTGGCTTACATGTAACCGCCCTGCCACGTTTTGGTTCAGTGGTAGAAATATGTGCTTCAATGGACAATGAAAGAAGTTGGTAATAACATGACAGTCAAAGTATGTAAATATCTATTTTATTTATATTTGCCCCCTTACTCTTATTCATTAAGTAAACTATATTCTGCTGTATGCTGAAAAGAGACAATGAGCAGTGACCAAGAATCTTAAAAAATACGATTTCAGTATACAAGTGAGTCAGGATGATGACAATTATGTTTATGTACAAATTGGTCACAATTGTCTGGTATCAGTATTCCAGTGGCTACTGCTGCATCTGTCATTTAGAACCATTATAGAAAATATAATCTGTAAAGCAGTTGTCAGTGTCAGTCTTTCCACTTCATGGAGGAAAGAAGCATGCTTCCCCTGAAGGCTAATGAGCTTGTTGACTGTGTGGTGACTGTGTGTGACTGTAATCCACACTCTCTTTTAACACCTGTCTGGATACCATATGGTTGTCTGTCTAATGATTGTTGGGTTCACACAGTGTGAGTTCCAAATAGAGCTACTCTACAAAGAAATGAACAGCATCAATCCACTGAAGACAGTTATTTTATCTGATGACCCTACAATTACATTGATCCCTTGAGTGCTCAGTAACAGCCTAGGACATTATGTAGCTTGGGCCAGGTGGGCACAGTCTGAGATCCGTCGAAAGTTGTCTTCTTTTCAGTGTTGTACGAGTATAGATGTCTGTCCCAGGTTTAGCTTCACCCTAGTTTCGTAATAAGTATAGTTCTAATTCATAACAACAATGGTAATGCAATTATACCAGAGATTTATTTACTTTATCTGCAGTGGCCAGGTATCGTCTTACCTTTACCTTACTCAATTTAATTCAAGCCGCTGCCAAATCTGGTTATGAAAACAATTATTTTGGATTCCTTAGAAATATCTGGTCAGCCTGTTTCACTCTGGAGAATGTGCGAGGGTGTGCATGCAGCTCTGACAACATACTGAAGCTACTCTTTGTTTATACTGTATATGGGCTGCTGCTGTTCACACAAGGGATAACTTTATCTCAGCTGATCCAGTTAGCAAGAGCACTTCCCGCCTTGTAGAATAGCCCAAATATAAGAGTACTTGTTTCTCACTCAGTTGTCAGCTCTGTTTCTATAGCCTGTAAATATACGCTTTGTTACCTTGTCAGCTTGTCATTTCCTCTGCTGTGGATATAATGGCATATCTGATGCTCAAAGCAGCTCTATGACAAGTACCCTTAGATTTCTCAAGGTAAAATACAGTATTAAAGGGCAGATTTTCAAGTTCTTTGGTCATTTCCATTGTTTCTCTCACCAATGGAAATGAGCAAAGATTATTGTAAAGAAAATGTGTTTGGAGTTAAACACGTTCCGTCTGTCTGTGTGAGTTTACTCCCACAAACCAGAGACATGCTTGTCGGGTGAACTGAAGACTCAATATTGCCTGGAGGTTTAACAGCAGAAGCTATGTGTTAATTTGTTTGTTATAGAAATGGATGGCTGTGTAGGTTAGGCCCTTTATTTTGTATATACACCTGGCATAAATCAAATAGTTACATGAAAAGAAATAATCTAATTACCATTTAAAATAACAGATACATCCGAATGCTCAATCATTGGTGCTGAGGTATTGCTGAGTTACCTTTCTCTGTGTGTTACACTGGTTAAAGGTTTTGCTACTAATCGTTTGTTAAATGCAGAGTGGTGGGTGTTTGACGCACTGCTGCCAGCCCTACAGGTCATCACTGACCCAGTTTGTACCTATGGGAGAATAGAAAGTGGAGCGGTGTGTCTGTATAGAAGACCTGACAGTCAGATTTTACCATGAAGTGGCCTCTAATTTTCTGAAATTAATCAGAAATCTCAAAGAGGATGTATTCATGTCATCTGGGTAGAGTCTTTGAATAATGAGTCATGCACTTATTGTTCTGCTTCCGATGTAGCATGTGATGATGAACATAGCATCCACTGAGTTAGACAGACATGTATAAGGTTGATTAAAGTGTTGATTAAAACAATTAACTTTTTGTAATGTCATTTTTTTTGTCTTTTTTCACATGATTATTATGGATCTTTTAATTTTCTTGGCAAATCAGTAAACCTTGATATAACAATGCTAAACACTGATAAATTAAATTGTGCAGCATAGTGATTAGTAGTGATGATAGGACACACACCTCTGTGAACATTTAAGTGGTTTTCTGTCTCTGTTTTTCTGTCTCTATATTCTGTTAAAATGCAGTATTTTCTACATATCACTGTACATAGTATGTGTCATACATCGTGGGAAGAAAGAAAATTTATGATTTGTATTGCGTTACATAAATCCTTATAAATTGCACAAATATGCATCATAGTTAAAAGTAGGACTGCAACTAAAGCTTATTTTCACTGCTGATTCATCTGTTGATTATTTCAATTAAGTGATTCATCTCTTGGTCTGTTAAACATCAGAAAATAGTGAAAAATGTTCTTCTCAGTTTTCCAGAGTCCAAGGTACATCTTAAGATGTCTTGTTTTGTCTGAACAGTAGCCCCAAAACCAAAAGATATTCTGTTTACAACGATATAAAATAGGGAAAAGAAGCAAAGTCTCTCACTGGAGAAGATGCAAGCTGAGAATTTTGACATTTTGTCTTAAAAATTGCCTCAGAACAATCAAGTATCAAAATAGTTCCTGAATTTTCCATCTATTGATTAATCGATTAATCTACTAATTGTTGCAGCTATATTTAAAAGCTATAATGGCTTGACAGTATTTAAATTTTTAAACAATTTCATGTAAAATAAAATAAAATAATATTCCTGTAGCTGATTCTGTATGACTCCTTTTAGCTACAAGGTTCTTTTTTTGTATGAGTGCACATATGAAATGTGTTTTATTGGTCGGCCATGTTATGACTTGTGAATAATTGATAGAGCAGTGAGAGGGGAATCTCTGGGGTATTGGTCTCTCACCATATCCAAGCCCAGACATCACAGTCTTTCTGTGTGCTGTCTGGCTGCAACGAGGTGCAGACTGTCACTGTCTCTGTGGAACAAGGGTCAGACATCGTGTTCGCTGTCGCATTCACTTGCACTGTGGAGTCATGAACTTGGGGTATCACTTGCACACCATATACTGTTTGTAGGATGTACAGAATATATTGTATACTGTAGAGCATATCTTTAGGCGTTTACTCCTGAATGTTGCTTACTGTTGCACTGATTTGAATTGGTGAAGATTGAAATGTGGAAAAAGCTGTTGGATGTGGATAAAATGTTGATAAAATCGGTTTACATTCACAGCCCTGCACCCACGCTGATACATATTTGGAGTCCCATAACAGCTCTCCGCTGTCTGTGACATTTCTGCGTCATTTGGCCCTGGTTCTAAACTGCTAGCGAGACTGAACCCATGATTACCTGTGTTCTTTCTCACAATGGGAAATGCTTTTTGCCTGGAGGAGGAAAGGGAGACTTATTCTGCTGACCCGATTAATGTCAGAAAAGGTCACTCTGGCCTTTTATTACTGAAAGGCCTCTACCAGATATACATTTATTGAACGTGACTTGTAAAGGTTTATTGTGGAACACTGTAATAGTGTTTAGTTATTTGAATGGTGCAAAATTATTGACTGTCTAGACCTGCTGCTGTCCTCTCCTAGACAGTGTGTATTCGATTAGCGTGTGTGTGTGTGTGTGTGTGTGTGTGTGTGTGTGTGTGTGTGTGTGTGTGTGTGTGTGTGTGTGTGTGTGTGTGTGTGTGTGTGTGTTTGTGTCTGTGTGTGTGTGTGTGTGTGTCTGTGTGTGTTGTTAAGGGTTCTGTCATGTAGAAACTAATTTCCAAGCCTGGTCGGCCCCTTGTTGTTATCAATATGTTAGATATGTCTACCTTATGGCTAAGCCTGCTTGTAGATCATGATATAACATGATCTGTACAGAACAGAGAGATATACTGTGTTTTTAAGGTCAGCCTATTTTCTTTATTTTGATTGTTGCCTTGGATCAAAATGCGTCCTGATTTAATGTATTGAAGAGTAACGTAGTTCAAAGGTAGTGTTAACTCCCAGTGTCAATGACAGTCCAATCAGTATTTTGTAACATCGCAGACAAGTACTCAAACCTCTTGAGCAGACAGAAGTATGATAGTTTTTAGGCATTTAGTCTGATATTCTGTTAAAATAAGTATGTAAGTAACAATAGTTGAGCATGTTGGCTCAGGACTGGTGATAAAAGTCAAGGGAATTCCCAGTGTTCGCGAAGAATTTGTCTCCATGGTGGAAACAGACTGGGGAACATTTTAACCTTCTATCACTTGAGCTCCAGGTGATGAGATGCTGGCTTCAGTGATAACAGTGACGGAATAGTAGGAGTGATTTATTTATTTTTTATTTTTTTGGCAACATCAAGAGCGGCAATAAGGTCCTTGTGGATCTGGTGGGATGCATTTTTTTCAATTAATTTTAGGCACTTCCATCTCTTTTCTAAGTGCATGGTGGCTTGTGGAGGTCAGTCCAATCTGTGGGTATGGTATTGTAATTTGCTCACTTCAATTGTTTTTAACAAAGCTGCAGTTAACAAAGGCCTATACTATCTTTGTTAACTGGAGGCTGCATATGTACCTCAGTCACATATGCAGCCACAATACGTAGATGCTATGTGATTCCATTGTAGTGTTGCTTTAATTTTGCTTTTTTACTGTACAAATACAGCAGACATACACACACCATGTTGACAAAGTGGCAAAGGAACGAACAAAGACTGCAAAATTAGTGTTTTAGGAGAAATACAATATTCAATATGTGAGTAAATGTGCAATTTAATATTACACTGTAGTGCAAAAGCAGTCCAGAGTTGAGTAGAGGACGATGTGGGAACAGGGTGCTATCACTTATATATGTCTTCCTTACTTGATGACTGCTGTGGTTTAAAAATGTCAAAGCAGGTTCAGTAAAACCATTTCTAAGTGTGCCTGTTGTGCTAGACCACAAATTAAGTCATGGCTGTTATGAGGGCAGGTGGTCGAGGCGTTTGTATGTATATGCAATTTTCTTTGACAAGATTAAGGGTTATATGCTTTGGAAGCTCTCAGGGTTGAGCCTGTGGAGGGTTGGGGGAGAAACAAATCATCTCCACTATATTCTGTCTGTCTCCGCATCTTTTCTGGTGAGACTCCACTAAAAGGAATAATTTGGCAACCCCTCCTTCTGGTTGTCTTCTTACTTTTAAAAAGCCAGATGCTCTGACACCTTATTAAGTCCTTGGAGGCTCAGGTGGTTGTGACATTTTTAGTTGTGGACTATGAGATGATGAGGTAGCCATGCTAGTATGGATTTTAATTACTGTGTCTGTAGGAGAGTGTTATAATAGCTTTATAAGGGAGAGGGCTAAGACAGCTCCAAGCCATAATAGATACAGGATCTGAAAGCTGAAGGGATGAGTTATTCATTACAGATGCTAAAACATAGTGACCATGTCTTCCAGGTTGATTTCTTAACTTGGATTAAGCGTAAAATCACTTCTGGCATAATAGATGAATTAGCCCATTGCTTCATGAGAATAGATTATGACATGTGGCTGCAGCTTGACTTCAAGGGAGACACTAGACAGTATGAACTCTCTAGTTTACATCCCATCACTGGATGTAAACTAGACAGTTCATACCACATAAAGCTAATGTGCCGAAATGTATGCACATCTTATATTCTAAGCTGTGGAAGGGAAAAGACACTAACGAGCATTTCCAATGAATTTTATTTTTGTACAACCTCACCCAGAGGACGTTTGTATGAGGTGTGGTGGAGGTAGATTGCTGGACGCATGTGGGGCGAGTAAAGGGTTGTCTCATGTTGGTTCTTTGTTCTCTTACGCTGTTTGAGAGACCCCCTAATCTGTCACCGTCAGGTACCCCGGGGAGATGAGTCGTGATAAATACAGGAGGGGATTTTAGAGGACACTTAAGGGAGCCTCTTCATGACTTATATATGAGTAAAGGGAGAGAGCTGCTGTTAATAAACCACCTTGGGCCATAAACAGCTTTGTGGTTCTTTACATGTGTTTTTTTTTTTTTTACAGAGATAAAGAGTATCATTGATTTGGCTCTAAATTGTAACACTTCACTGACATTGTCAAGTCCATTAGTATCCACTTCAGCGGAAGGGCAGGCATTGCCAGTCTTTGCTGGATATTGTTTTTCTGTTTCTTGCCTCTGCTAATTAAAACTGTGTTCAGGAGTCATTTCTCCGACCATGTGGTGTTTGAGGGTTGGGTCTATCGTAGGAGGCTTTTCCCCTTTCATTATTGCCGCGAGCAGACAAGGCGTGGATTAATTAAGGCACATTTCCAGATTCAGCAGACTGCCTACTGCGTACCAATCCTCTGAGCGACACTGCTGAATGAAAGTCAGCAGCAGGTACCTTTAGGTCGTGAATTGTTTATGCTTATATAAAGATTAATCTGTAGTTTCTAAAAAGCCAGAGTAAAAAAATATAGGCATGATCATAACCAGACTCACATTTGAGAAACTAAAAGACTCTCTTTGAAAAAAGGTGCCTCTAGTAGAATTGGAACAGTATACCAGTATTGTGATGCATTGCCATAAAAACAATGATTATCCTATTGGAAAAATGTCTTTTAATGTTTAAGTACAGTGTTACTGCTGAGCCTTGCTTTCTTAACTATGCATGCAGCAGACCTACTGAATTTCAACAGTGTGTGTAACTGTTTTTTATTCAGTTTCTACTATGTGTTATCATTTTTTCCATCCAAGCCGTCAGCACTAAGCTTTGTGCTGTTTCTGTGGGAATGACAGAAGAACACTGGCAAACAACCAGTGTAAATAAAGGTTTTCATATTTTCAAGTCCAAATCCACAGTTGGTATAATTAGTGGTGTATTGATGTATTGCCTTTGCAGTAGACCCCAAGATTGAATGGTTTCAGTTGTGATACATCTGTATGGACTTTGGCTGAAATTATGTTGTACACCAATGGCATATTCTAGCTTTTATACTGGTACTTCAATTATCATGTTCAAAAGAGTTAACAATAGCAAAGCGTGTGTTTGTATACTCCTATGTGCATGTCTGTGCCTTTGTCTTGCTGTCTCCTTAGAGGCTTGTAGTGGGGGATTTCTAGCTGTCAGCTGAAAATGCTGATGTTGGTGTTTCTGTGGAACCAGACTGTAGACATTTCCATACGCCTTACAAAAGCTTGCTGTGGATCTCAGACAAAAGGATAATCTGGTTGTGTGACCTTATGAATATGTAAGAATAAGCCTCCGAATATAATAATGACTTATTTAAATCTTTGTTGATAGGTACTGTAACTAAAGTTGTCTTATTATGTCAGAAATATAACAAAAAATTTACATATGCTCTCTTCCTGTCTCTGTAGCCATTTGTAGTATTCTTACATTTTTTGTAAACAGTTCTTGCATATGTATTTTTTTCTGCTTTGTTTTTGTTTAATATAGATATTAATCACTACTGTGAGGTCTGGTGTATGTCGTTTTGACATTGGCCTTGGTGGAGGTCTGAGCTCTACTGAGTGCATATTGTCGTTGTATCTGTGATAGTTCTCAACTTTATAGAACTGCCAATAAGATGCCCTCAAAGAGGATGAGTTCCAGAAAACCTCTAGGGCATTTTGATTTAGGCCCTCAGAGGCATATAAAACAGTAACTGACCCAGATATTCAAGAGGCATTTTAGCCTGCTCTCTTTACAAAGCGCAGATATTGCAAGGTTATTTTTGTTATGTTTTGTTTTGTTTTTTTTCTCTACGAAAACTTTTTTTTATGATAAATAAGACTGAAATTACTCTGCATTGCTCAGGTTGTTGGTGCTTTCAAGGTCAGTACCATATGCTAGTCCAGGAACCACCTGCTGTGTTACCAAACTGTGACAGCCATGTGATAGTAGAGTTTGTACCTCTGTGGGATTACTTTGAGTTTTAAGTATAAGTATAGTCCCTTTCACAAGTGGGACCCAAAAACATTTTCACTGTAGGTGAAAGTATTTTTTTTGTGAAAGGGGCTTCTGTTTGAGAAGCTGTTTTGTAGACCTGAAAGTAAAACTCTCTTTGTGATAGTTTGATAAGGCCAAAGTGATTCAACTCCTTAGGCAAAGGATACACCCGATAATGGTGTTATAATGAAAAGCTGACCCAGATGGCATGGAGTCTTTTCACAGCACAAAATATATCACACAGCACCAATCAGCAAAGGCTCATCCACCATGCCTTTATCTGCTGCACTCACACAAGAGTTCTCACAGCAAAATCGCTCCAGTAGGACTATAAATTATTACCTTTGACTAACTGAGTTGTTAATTTTACGTGTTCCGTAATCACATTTTACTTGGAATTTCAGATGAATTCCCAAATATGTTATGAATGCAAACAAAATACTTTTTCCCAGCTTCACAATCAAATAGAATAATCAGTTGATGATGAAACCATGATTGAACTGTTTCCCCGCAAGTCTAGATGAAATCAGGCACTGCTCATCACCTCCCCAACACCATCCCAATGGTGAAGAATGTTGGTAGCAGCATTGTGCTGTGGGGGTGTTTTTCAATGGCAGGGACAGGGAGACTGGTCAGGGTTGAGGGAAAGCTGAACGGAGCAAAGGAGAGACATATTCTTAATGAAAACCTGGTCTAGCATGCTCAGGACCTCAGACTAGGCCTAAGGTTCACCTTCCAACAGGACAATGACCAGCACACAGCCAAGACAATGCAGGCGTGGCTTAGGGACAACTCTGTGAATGTCCTTGAGTGGCGTAGCCAGAGTCCTGACTTGAAGCCTATTGAACATCTCTGGAAAGACCTGAAAATGGCTGTTCACCAACAATCCCAATCCAACCAGAGCTTGAGGGGATCTGCAGAGAGGAATGGCAGAAAATCCTAAAATCCAGGTGTGCAAAGCCTGTTGCGTCATACCCAAGAAGACTTGAGGCTGTATTCGCTGCCAAAGGTGCTCCAACTGAGTAAAGGGTCTGAATACTTATCAATGTGATACTTCAGTTTTTCCATTTTAATTTAAAAAATGTGTAAAATTCTTGTTTTCTGTTATCTTGTTTTCACTTTGTCATTATGGGGTATTTAGTGTAGATTGATCAGGGGGGGAAAAAAATTTTGCATATTTTTTAGCATAAAGCTGCACCATAACAAAATTTTAAAAAAAGTGAAAGGGTCTTAATTCTTTCTGAATGAACTGTATGGTACATATGAGTGCTTTATAGACCATGCAGGCTGTAGACAGTACCATTATTGTAATCAGTGTCAATGTAGTTTTTATGGTGTGAATATGTTTTTTATAACCAGCTTGTATCCACCTTTATTTTAGACAGATTTAAACACAGCATAAGGATATGGCTCCATTAGACCCATCTGTCCTGCCCAGTGCTCAGGCTCTCCTGACACACGTTTTTGTAGAGAACCCTGCCCTCCTGCTACTGAGTTATATCTGCCTTGCTTACTGAGCCAGGCCCATGTGAAAACAGCACTGCTCTGAGAGAGGAGATATAGCTGAATGATAATACACTCGCCTCACCACCAGCATCCTTTTTCTGTGGCAGCAAGAAAAGCAAGAGCAGGGCGGGTTTCAGTTTGTAAGAAGCCAACATCACTTCATCCTTAAATAAAAGCCTCCAGTGTATTTCAGTATGATTCCCAGGGAACAATTACAAGACATGGACAGAGTCCAAGATCATTAGAATCAGAATGGAGGCAGGCGGAGGCTGAGTTCACTCTGGCTGGCCTTCCTCTCAGGTGATTGATTGGGCTTAGGCATCGTCATCGTGAGAGGAAGACTGGGACACTGGGACCGGCTGACTCCTTAGACTGACAGCAAATTAACTCTCAAGGACACAAAATGTTAGAGCTGAGGCTACAGTACGTCTCTTTGAATTGTTAAAGAATGTTTGCTAGTACCCTGCCCTTATATGTTAGGAAAGGCAACAAATCATGGTGTTGTCTTTTTTCCAATAACATCTCCTCAGCAAATCTGAAAGACTAACTTGGGTTACAACAGCTTCTGCTCTGGGTAGTTGTAATGTGAGCATCACTTTAATGACACTGGGTGGTGTTATTAAATGTAAGTGGTGTCTCCTTTTGCCATTAGGTTACTTTTATAATGCCTCTCCCTTCTTCGAACAGTCTGCTGCTGTTCTAGCAACTGGTAATTCAAACTGAACACTGCTGCCTCATTTTAAATGCTTTCCATTGGTATTCAAACCTTCCTATTACCCCTAATATGACCCCAAGCAATTAATATGCACCCTTTGTAGTTAATAACAAGACATCCCCCGTCTTATTGCCTTATTGTTGTAATTTGAATATTTGGTTTTAACAGTTTGACTTGTGTAGTTTTTACATTTACAGTGTTAACATTTTAATAACAGATAGATCTTTCTTTTGCCATGAAGCAAACCAAAACTCCCATGCAGGACATAAAATCTGAGCTGAACAGCACTGAACTAGTAAACCACTGACAGGCCTTTATTGTCAAGGAGCTACAAGAATTATTGACATAACCACTGAGATTAGTGACTGACTTCTCTCTATTTGTTTGATTGAAAATTAGTTCATATTAATATTTGGATATTGTCAGCAGATTAGTCTACTATGTTTCAAGGGAGTAAGGGTAGAGAAGCAGCCACAGTGAACTTTGTAGTTGAAGAGGTGCGGGTAATATTAAGTGGAACATCTTAATTTTTCTGAGTACAGAGCCTTTTTTGTGTCTCATTTGTGCTTATTGCTTTATACTCTGACTGTCTGGTATAAATGTTAAGCCTGTCCTAAAGCAGTTTTTATTTTTTTCTTATGCTTAAGTACAATGCGATATTGTTAGGAGTTGTTAGTTACAGTAGGAGTAAATTGTTTCATGTCTTAATGCTTTTTAAATGTGTCTAGAAATAGACCATATTCCCATGAAAGAAACATTGCATTTGACTAGATTTTAAGAATATACCTGATATTTCTTACTTGGAGCACTCCCTTATCCCTAACATTACAGTGCAAGAGATAAATCAAGCCAAGACAGTTGAATAAGCAGTGTCCCTGTGTCCCTGAAAAAATCCTCTATCATCAACAAAGCAAATAGTCTGGTCATGAATTGCTGTTCATAGGTTTTTATGACAAGCTATACACTTTTGTTTCTGTATGTGCCCTAATACATCATCTAGAGAGGATGAGAAGAGAGGGTCTCACACACTGAATTATTGGGTTGGCATTTTTGTCTATGTGTGAGTGTGAGTGTGAGTGTGAGAGTTAGCGGTTTCTTAAACTCAGGACCTGGTCAAAGTCATTTCTCGCTAGGTTCCAACCCCACTTGTGCTCCTGACCAGAAAGAAGAGCATGCAGAGTATTGGTGGATGTTTTGCGATAGCTACTTGTTCTACTAAAAGCACCAAATGTCTTTACTAGGACGTCACTCAGTAGAGCGCATACCTCTGCCAAGGCCAATGTCAAACTACATACACCAGACTTCAGAGAAAAAAATTCAAATTCATAGTAAATGATCTGGATCTGCCCCAAATTTTCATGGGTTCTTCCTGGCCCATGCCCAATCCGTCCACCAAGTTCGGTACAAATCGGTTCAGTACTTTTTACATAATTCTGCTTACAAAAAAAAAAAAACAACAACAAATAAACAGACGGGTGAAAACATAACCCTCTTTGGCAGAGGTAATAATGTGTGACCAACAGTCAGAGGCATTAGTTTCTGAAGCCTCAAGAATCAAGCATAAGGTAAAATAACAATAAACAGAATGTTAGGACATTTCTGTCTTCATTTTAATTCAGACAGCTCTCTTACTTTATGTTCTAACAATTTATTTTGACTTTATGGTAAAGAGAGGAAACAGCTAATGAAAGAATGCCAAAAAATGAATGTAGTTTTGTGGCTGCATCTCTGATAAACGAACATGGTCAGCACTAACTGTGGTGACAAAACACATTGCTTTTGTGTGGCTGCTTTGCAGTAAAAGCCCCTTGGGTTTTACCAGTTGTACGCTTTTATTTTGAAGCAGCAGCAGTTGGATGACCCATTCGCATCAACAGGAATTTAATATAGCTATATAGAGAGTGAACAATAAAGAAAGAAGCTGGTATTAATGAGATAAAATTGTTCTTGATTATATGTATGTATCATTTTAATTTGAATCCCTTTTGTTTAAGTAGGCAGTCTGAATCCAGTTTGGGAATGGTGGACTTCGCCATTACTAATAAAATTACCATATAGAGAGATAATTACTCTTTGTAAATAAATTGAATGCATATTGCAGAAAAAATGCCGACCATAAAGAGTATCAAAAATGTGGTTTGATTTAATGAAAACCTTAAGGATATAACTTAAAGTCAGCTGATGCAATGGCTTCAAGTAGTTTCCTTGGCGAATGTCTGAGGCACAGTCATGCTTAACCAGAATATTGAGATGAAGTTTTGTCTCACAGTATTTTAGCTCTGTGCCAAACTGTGCCCAAAGAGAGCATTCAGATATAAAGAGAATGTACTCACTGATTCAGTGCCTGTATTGATTATAAATGTCATCTGTGAAACATCTTTTTTGTCTACAGTGCAACATAGTAATCACATCTTTGCTTTGACTGCAAGCTTTTTACAACTAATTTAGACAGTATTGGGAATTTACTAAAACATGCACTTATTTGGGGAAACTGCAGTGGGTTTGCCCATCACCAAGTGATATTGTATTTGTAACTCTTTCCCTCAACTATCTTAAAATTCTGCCACCTCTATATGGACGTTTGTGCAGATTAATATGTATTGTTGAATATCATTAATTTTTCCAGGTTACTAGATCATGTGTTAATGATTTCATTCAAAATAAAGTGTTTGCTGGTCTCTATGGTCTTACCCAGAAACCATATGGTCTTTCTGGCACTAGTTTGTAACCCACTAACTAGATATTTAGACAGGATGGCCACTGTTACCATCACAGTAGTATTGGAAGATAAACACACAAGAGCCTCAGCTGCTTGTTTAGTAAACAGCTGGTCATTAGTGTTGACTAAAATCACAGGTACAGTAGCATTAAAAACCCTCCAGGGAGCCACCAGATCGCCCATCATCTGCAGTTACCAAGACAACATAATCTCACAAGATGATAGTTACATGTTTTTTTTTAGTGCACTTAACATTAGTCTTTGTGCTGTTACAAAAGCGTTATTGTAGCAGAGGGCTATTTCAGGTTAGTAATGAGGTCCCAAGAGTATTATGGAGATATACAGTAATGGAACACATCTGAACAGGTTTACTGGTGTTTCACATGTGGAGCCATCTGTGTGCTTTTGTCATATTGAGACACTACAGTATGTGGTCTACCACAGTGCTCCTTTCTTTATCTGTCTGTGGGTTGCAGTAGCTGCGGGTAGGGACATTCTGACTGTTTCACATTAGTCAAACTGACCACAGGTATCGCCCAGCAGTATTACCTTTCTCAAGAGTAATTGCTTTCTCATCATACTTAACCAGTCAAAGTGATTCTAGGTGACTGTTTTGTCGAATGTGTTTTAGTCTGAGGAAAAAGCCCTCCCCTCACCTCCAGCTTATCCATTCACCCTGTCTGCCCATCTGCTCTCACTGTAGCCATTGCATTTATGTGTGCCAGGTCTGCTCTCAACCTCTCCCTCTGTGCCTCAGAGCTCTTTTAGAGCATGTCTGACACAGAGGCACTGGGGCACAGTGGCATCACCACTTCCAGGTTTGCTCCACATGGATGATAAGCACCCATGACAGCTCTGATCACCACATTGACTATCTGCCACATTGACTGCTGCTTTGTTCAGCTGTCCTTTCACAAACAGTTCACAATAAAAAGGTTATTGGTGCACTACCCAGGACTGTGTGTATTGTTTTCAATACATGAAAACTGGCTACAGTCATTAAATATACATCAGGTTTAGGAACTATCTTTGGGAAATAGTTGGATGCCTTTCCTCAGTTCTCTATTTCTAACCAAACAACTGTTATCACAGTCCATCGCCCCAAGTTTTAAAAACTATATCCCGATTAAATCTGTGACGCAGTAAAATGAGTCAAAAAGGAATGTGTCCGAATACAGTCTGATCATTTTGTTCTTGCCCTCTCGCTCTCTCAGAGGAAGAGCAAGAGCAGCGCTCTCCTGCTTCATATGCCGAGTTAGTGTGGTTTAATAGGTGTTCAGAGCCAGTGGTATACTGATTGAGTTGGTCTAATGAAAAGCTTTTTTAGTGGGCTGTCATCTGTCAGCCACCATTAGATAGTACTATGTAAACACTGGCTGATAGCAGGAAAGGCTTTTCTGTAACTGACTGATGGATCATAATTCAAGCAGTTCTTTAGAAGTGAAAATCGATCTCTGTTTCACTCTTCAAAAAAAAAAACACCAAACACCAATACTCTTGTGTGTCTTGGTGTTTTATAAAAACAAACAAACAAAAAAAAACAGCAGTCACTAAACTCTAAATCTGTTTTTGTTGTACTTGTTTTTCAGAATGGCTCTGAGTATGTGTTCCTGGTACGTCAGAACTCTGAACTCTTGCGAGCCCTTGATGAGCTGGAGAAGACTTGCACCATACTGAGGGAGGAAAATGGCTTGCTGGTAAGATTAAATATAAATGTGTCTTGACTAAAGGCTTCCTAGAAAGTGGGCCAGGTGCACAGGTCGAATAAATCATCTATATTTGCATTGTTTCAGTTAGGTGCTGTAACTTGCTCTGTTTCTTTTTTCACAGTCATTTATTCAGTTTATAAATAGATAACTAGTTTGTCAGCATGTTGGCCTTCCCTCATGAATGTTCTGAATTTCCACTGGTAACACAGGCAGATGATATAAAACCAGGAAGTGTGTTTCTGACTCCCTCTTCAAACCATTAATAAGCCTTCCTGAATTACTGTTTGTGTGACTTTCTTGTTTGGCATTGCTGTGTTAGTATTTGCTGCAGGCATTGTCTGATGATGATGTTTGTTTCCTTTGTGTTTAGCGGAAGAGCAGCGCCCCAGAGACTGAGGAGAAGGTCAGGCGGCTGAGGAGAAAGAACACAGAGCTGGCTGTTCTTGCTAAAAGGCTGGAAGAGCGAGCTCGAAAACTGCAGGAGGCCAACCTCAAAGTGGTATACCACACAAATAAAAAACCTCTAACATTTTCGCAGCGAACTGCTGAGCCCTTTTGCCCGCACTCTGACCCAAATGCTGGGAGTGACTCATTATCAAGCACCACCATCCAAATCACCACATCCCCCTAATGTTCGGTAATGAGTTGAATGGAATATCGGAGCATGTGATGAATTGGAGCCTTGTTGAAAAATACCAGCACCCTATTGGATTATTTAATGCATCACTAGAATAGTTACAAGAACTGAGTTTTCAGTAGGAAGTCCAGAAAGTGTTTTATATAAATGCAGCAAAGAAATGAACAAAGACTACATAAAACAAACCAAAGATCAAACACAATAGTTGGCAGTTTACAACATTTAACTTCCTCATGAAACACTTCTTGAATTCAGTATTTTTTAAAAACATGATCGCAACACCTGTAATTGGACATCGTCTTGTATATTGGTTTTCTTGTTTTACAACAGGGCTTACTAGTTAGGTATCATCTGTTCCTCCTCATACACCTAAATATCAACTTCTGTTTTTCAGTTTAAAGGATTGTATGTATGTAAAAATGTATAAGTATAGGTTACACATTTGGTAATACGCTGGTTAAATCCCTCTCCATGTGTGCAGCAGCTTGTTAGACAGAAGACAAGAAGCTAAATATGTTGTGCTGTTTGCTGCACTGACAGCATAAAACACTAAAATATGCAGTAGCTTCAGCAAAATGTGTCTTTAATCCCTGACCACTTTTTAATATAGTAGGTAGAAATTGTTATGCAGTATATCCAGGCATCTTTTTTATTGACATACAAGTTTTTCCCGGAAGATCCAAGTGTGATGAAAACACAACTAAAAAAGTATCTTCAAATCAGATCAGGCTGATGCATATCTCTTAAAAATGACAACAATTTCATGATGAAATCTCATCCAATACAATTGTATTGAATTGTGAAAGTGTTCTAATGAAAAGCTGCATGATGCACAGTATTTCTCTTTGAAGTCTGAAGTAGTATTTGAAGCATGCTTTTGACATAACAGAGTACGGATCTTGAAAGAGAAACAGCCCCCAGCTTCTTAGTCTACCTAAAGTGCTACGGGAGATAGGCGGTCTCCTTTAGGAGATAGGCGGTCACTGGCTGCTGTGTCACTGGCTGCTGTGTATTCTGTGTGCACCTGTATCCCCCCTTACCTCCTGTTGCTCACTGAAGGAAAGTGCAATGTAGTTCTGGTTAAACAACACCACCAAAAATTAAAAAATATTTTGCGAGTTCAGCAGGATTTATTAAACTGCTGTTTTTAGGCTGGATCTAATGGACTGATTCTAATCATAGTTTTTTTAGAAACTGAGTGAGTTTGCTTCATTACTTGGTATTGTTTGTAGCCAAAGTGAGATCCGCCTCCTCTGTGGGGATTAGAACATATTTCCGTCTTGCTCTTGTATAGGTGAATTCCCCGTCCCTGATGAGACCCGGGTCTGTGGAACAGTACAAGAGGGCGTTTGCCCGTCAGCGGGCTCGTGACCTCGCCCAGCACGCTGATGCACTGCTGTCTAAGGACAAAGAGATTGCTGCCCTACAGCAGGAGTGCAGAGAACTGGAGGCACGGCTGGGCACCACTAAGGTACACATAAGATGGTTCCTCTGTAAATAGTTATCTCAGCAAACATTGAACTGTTGTCATAAACTTGGACTTGGGCTCATTCTTGACTGAAAGACGGATCAAGTTTAGACCACTGCTCTACTTAACATATATCTGACGGTCATTAGTCTTCCAAGTTTTTTGCTCTACTGTGCTACGTAACCCTATCTCAACCCCCCTACTAATCATCCCTGCCACAGGCTCATAATGTCACAAGCTTGCTCTCTGCTGGACAACATGTGCACTACTCATCCTAACTCCCTCCTAAACCCGTATTACAAAGGCTGCGTCACTGCTGATGTCTAGATGACAGTGCAGGAATAGGCTGCCTTTCTAAGTGCCTGTTTTTAATTACTGATCCAGTGACTTAACAGCTGATACTCCTGAATGTGAACATCTGTTGTGTTTAATAACGAAAGGTCTTACAGGGTGAGCTGTGCATTGATCTAGTGAGAATGTCTGTGCTGGATCTCTTGTTCAAACTAAACACATTTTCACCATGTGATAAGGGTGACAGGGAGGGTAAAGTGCTGTACTCAAGAATGTAAAAATAAAAATATATTGTTTTTTTCTACACAGTGTCCCCTCTGATTGTGCTTTTAGACTGTTATACCTGCAACTCTTTGCACTCAGGGCTTCATTAAAGTGTTTTCAAGTCAGTTCTAAATTGCAAGAAAATAAGATTGGATCACAATGCACACAATTACAGATCCACTGATTAAGATGGTCATTCTTTGAATCAGGTTAGTAATTTGGGATGCAAAAAATTTTGTAACTAAAATTAAAATAACAATAATAATAACATGCTAAATTGATGACATCATTATCTTATGGCTGCTTTAATACATGTGTATATGTCTATGTAGGGCTCCCCTGTTCCATCTGGCAGAGTGGAATTTGAGAAGCTTCTCAGGGAATCTCAGAGGGAGGTGCTGCGGCTCCAGAGGCAGCTGTCGGTCACATCATCCACACAGCAGCACAACCATAGTCCCGACCCCAGTGGCCCGGAGAAGGGTGGGGAAACTGAGAAGGAGGAGGGGATGGAGAAGGTAAAGTCACCCCCTCATATCAGAGCACAGCACAGCTCCACGCTGACGCCTGTTGGTCCTAAATGACTTTAATAAGTCAATCTTGTCTATTCACACTAAAACTGATGACATCAAATCAACGGCAATTTCAGACCTGAGATCAAAATATCAATGGCTAATCAAATTCCATCATCATTTCTGTGCAGTGAGGATCTTTTTTTTAAAATAAAAAGACAAAATTATCCATACATTGTAAACTATGTCAGTGTAAAAGTGTAAAAACTGTAGGACCTTTTAAAAAGCTGGTGTGATGATACTTGAGCTTATTTGAGGTTAAATATGTGATTGTAAAATGAGCACAGACAAGATCGTAGGTTTACACATAGGACCATTGATGGCATTGGTAATACAGTTTATTTGGGATTATACATTGTTTGATAATGCAAACTTTTTATGAAACCTAGTATATGTTTATGTTGGCATGGATGCTGTTTTGCAGTGTTATGTAATGGCTTGTCGTTGGACCCGATACTAATCTGCCACAAGCCATAATGAGATGATTCCCTGTCTTGAACTTAGGCCTGATCAAAGATACTGAAGTCACACACTCTGATCCTTTCTGCATGTAATACTGATCTCCTCTTTATTCAGTTCTTAGAAACAGTTCTGCACCAGTGAAGTGATGCTCAGAAATATCAGTCACTGGCCAAAAATGTTTAAATTGCACATATTCAGTATCATAAATATATGAATAGGTTACATAATGCCGTATGGGTATTATTTGTAATTTAACATTTTATTTAAACACACCAGTGAACATCTGTAATAGGGGAAAATGTAATTTCACCGGTGTCCTTTTGAGAGGTACATTTTAAAGGTACAGTTTTGTTGTATTAATATACAGTTTCTTTTTTTCTTTCTTTTTTCTTTTTTTGCAAAATTCTCCATAGCCTGTAAAGTAGAGTAAAATTATCTGCCTTTGGAGCTCAAATGAGAATGCCGATTGTGGTAATCTCTCGTTTGTGGGACGCACACACGCACTCCCAGTGGCACGCGCACACCCAGAAAGGGGCCATGTTGTGTGAACTCTAATCCCCTCTAACAACAGAATGGTACAGTCCAGTAATCCGCTCTCTGTTGCTGTGGCAGCGGTGAGAGGGTTTTGGGTGGTAGGTAAGACTCCAGCCGCACTAAAGACTTTTCTATCTCGCCCTGCTCTGGATAACTAGCAGGCCAAGGGAATCCTTGACGTTGCCACAGATCACACGAAAGGGGTAGGTTGTCTTATGAGTTTTGTCATCTCTGTGTAAAGGTCTCAGTGGTCTGTTGTAGTTCTGCTTGACTAACCTCATATGTTTCTGCTTGGATGAGAGACTGAAGCCATGCAGGACTCAAAGTTGGGACTGGACAGTGAAAACTAATCAGTGTCATGATGAATTCGGGGTGAGAGAGAGCTGGCTCAAGGCAGCAGGTGTTGCATTTGTGTTAGATATTAAAACCAGCAGTATATCCTCAAAGATTATTAGTATGTTATATCCCCCATGTTAGTACTACAGTATGACTTGGAGCTAAGGGGATTTTTCTTTTAGGGTTCATAGCTATTGTTTTTTAATATTAATTTCCGTAAATTCTGTTTCAAATCCCACCCTTGTCCGTGATGAAACTGCCACTTTCTTATAAATTAGAAAGATGGGAATATGCATGAGGCCTAGTCAAGGACAGCCTGTCAGAAACCTGGTTTTGTAACAGTCATATTTTGGAGCTTCCAGATGTAGAATTTAGATGGACCGACTTAGTGACAGGGTGGCAGAGCGTTTGATTGGTGGACATCGATATGCTCCGTATTAAAAAGAAAATCAACGGCCAGGCCAATCCATTAAGGTGCTTTTAAAAGAAGTGATCCAGTTACCCGTTTCAGTAGTCTGCAGGGATTACACCAATGTGCTTATGGCATTCAGGGCCCGCTGAATGGGATCTGACCCTGCTTTAGTACGCATGGGCCTTTACTTGATCCTTTAGTATACATGGACCACATCAGTGTGAAGTGTCCACAATTGCATCTCACTGTGTGAAGCAGTGTGCAAGTAGAGATAAGCTTCTAAGCAAGGACCTCGTCAGAGAAAAACACATGCAGTAGCACCTGCTGTGGCCTCAGCATGAGGGTAGACTTTAGAGAGGGCTGCATTCTTCATCAGGCCATTTATTTATAATGACTTTACCTATCCAGCTGGATTTGAGTATTTACTCAATATTTCCACTATCCAATTCTTTTAAGTATTATGTTTTTATGCATGCATTATTAATTTTTTTTTTTGGGTTCAGCTTTGTCACACCCCCTCAAAGAACACATCAGTAGAAACAAGACAGGTGGTTTAACTTGTGATTTCTGTGTTTTCTAAGTTTAAGCAACTGCTACTGTTCTTTGTTTTCACATTACGACCTTTTGTCCTGTCTGTCATAACACAGTCAAGCCAAAAAACATACCTAAGCAAGATGCCTCCATCAGCTATAGTCTGTGAAATTTAAGTGAAAATCTGCACTGAAATAAAACATCAAGGGAATGTAAGAAGTGAGCAAAACATTCAGTCAAGCTGGAACTGTTCTTCAAGGCCAGATGGCTTTGAATAATTCTACACTTATACCGTATGTATGCCTCTCTTTGAGCTCAGTGCTTGATTGCATGGTAAACAGGTATAACTTTCGTATGTACTCTACAAATTTCTAACATGTTATATAATATAAGTATATGTTCAACTTATATTGACTAATAAATTAGCTCTACTTAAGGTAAAGGATGTTATAAATTACATCCCTCTATCTAAATAAAACAAATTTGCATGCCTGGAAATATTATGTGTCTGTGGTATTAGCACCCCAAACACCCAATTTAGCATTAACATGTAGAATATTAATGCTTTTTAGCTGTAATTGTTGATAGATTACGTGCAGTGTGAAGTAATTATGGAGTCAGCACATTTTCACTTAGAGCTGCAACCAGTCTGACAAACTAATGCTCACTGATTATTTCATTTGACTCCAGTGGCTTCAGGACCAAAGTGTATTAGTCTACACTGTAAGAGTGTTTGAATGTCTTGTGCTGCTGACTGGGCAGAAATGACATGAATAGTAGCAGAGTGTAAAATAAAGAAAACATTCTGGTATTGTATTTGCACAAATATAATAATGAGCTTTTCAAAGCCCGTATCAATATATTAGAATTGAAGCTGCTGCTAATCATAGCATCCATTCAATTGCCCAGAAATTCCACAACATGACATTGACTGATTGTTTGATAATTCATATTTAATGAAAGACCAGCACGGACACGATAAATCAGCAACTCACTGTGCAGTTAACTATAATGTTACATTTTTGGATATCAGCTTAATGACACTATTCGAAATCAGGAACCAGCTGTAATTTTATAAGGCCTCAAAAAACAAACCATTGAAAATGTAAACAAAACCCTGACCCCTGGGAAATGACTGCTTTCCGTATCCAATCCTTAAACCATGTTCTCTTAAAGGAGGGAATGTTTATTAGAATGTTGTTCAGATCATTCCTGAATATGACAGGGGCTTTATCTTAATGCAATTGTGGCTTGTAATTTCTTAAAGATGTTTTTTTTTATATAAATACACTGAATGACTGTGACCAGTTTAGGCCAATGCAAGCACAAAATACTTGCCAATATGCTGGATGATCTATCATTTTAATGTATAGTCTAATTTAACTATACTTCTTCTATGAACAAAGTTGTTAACTCCTGAGACTGAGTGGTACTTTTGGGAGTCTATACAAATCTTTACAGGGGCTATTTCTAATCATGCCCTGACATGATTCACCCTTTAACCTTCATTAAAATATCATGTAATATATTTTTTAACATATGAATCACTGCTCAAACCTAAAGGAATACAATTTTTTTGAAAATTCACTGATTTCATTACAACTTTATTGAATTGATGAAAAAAATCGACCCAAAATGTATGTGAAATCCATATGAACATTTGTGTATGTACTACTCCAATTTTCACTGGAACGGGGCTATATCGCCTCCCAGACATGATTTGAATTTTAGCATCATCTTGATTTTGTTTCTGCTGTATATGACTATTTCTGCTTGAAAATGTAAGATATTCTGTTTGAATTTGTTGGGGCACATTCAACTCAGGTGATGTTTTCTCTTAATTGTCCATCTGATAGAGAATTAAACATTGATTGCACCATGACCAAGTGAAATCTCTAAAACATGCACAGTTTTGTTAGGTCATACTAAGTCTTGTTAGGTTAGTGTGTTGGCACATAAACCTTTGAAATGATTCATAATAGACCAAGCCTTGGTGTAATGCTCTCTATGACATTCCCTTATTCCTCATAACATTGTATAAATGAGGCGTTATGTAATATTCCCCCTCTGTGTTCGTTCGTCAAAACCCTGTCAGAATTATATCACACGTGCCCTGAACCCTGATTATATTTGTTTTGAACTCATCATTATGAGCTCTCTTTCCCTCACATTCCCTTTACAAAAAGGATTGCTCTTTTAAGGGAATTGAACTGTAGACTGATAGCAATGTATGACATACTGATGATAATATGTTTTCACTGTGTAGTTAGTTACATGAAAATATCTCAACTTGATGAAAGAAAGGTAAAAACAACGACTGTTTTTCTAAGTAGGTATGTTTAATTATTCTCAGTATCTCATTAATGGTATGAAAAGCTCAGGTGCACTTAATGCAAAGAAGGAGTTAAGACAGGAGAAGACCTGCAAAAGTAGGTCTTCTCCTGTCTGTTCAAATTTGCATAGGGATCTTAACTTACTAACGTGTCACTCCCACCTTGCTACATAGCTGCCAGATTATAGCGACAAACTACACACGCTTAAGCCAGCCCAGTGGATAGGTATGAAGAGCTACAAGCTAATTAAGAATCAGAAGAAAGCTGACTGGTTTATCCACCAAATAAAAAGATGGGAATTTTGCCAGGACGCTGGAATCAACTCTTTAATGACCACCAAAAGGAATCGGGAACAGGAAAAACAGTAGAGCACTTGTTCAAGGCGTTTTTGTACAGGGGCCAATGGAATTAGTGCCTCCTGCTGGCCTTTTGTCACCACTACTAACACCATCTGGTCCACTATCCCAAAGATAAACCTAGGATAGCTTTGCTTGACTTTACAGACATGCCACCGAATTTGTGCTGAACAGTCACAATGAGTTATCAACCCTGTGTTGAGGTCTTCTGGATCCGCTGTGATGCTTGAACATACTGCTTAAAAACAACGAACCTTCTCTCTCCCTGAAGCAAGCTGCTGCACGTTTGAAAGGAAGACAAACTTACATTAAGCACCTGCACATTGAACAAACAGATATTTAACTGACATTTTACTGTGCTGTGCCAGAAAAGATTCACGTGATTTTTATGCTGCACGTGGGTGTAATATGGAGGATATAATTATAGTATGCTAGGAAATGGATATATATATTATTGGTATATATAGAATAAAATAATACCAATGAGAATTAGTTGCTTTATGAAATGAAGTGTTGACTTCCATAGAAGCCATTCTGTCTTGTTGTTGCCAGGTTGCGTTCAATGACAGCTTCTAAAAAATAATGGCGACTGCAAAAAACAGCCCCAGAGGGTACTATTTTCCAATCTAGTCAGAAGTCATGTTATAATTCAGTTTCTTATTGGAACTACAGTAGGACTTCATCTCTCTCTGAACCTTCATCCTCTTCACTATATCTCTGCTCCAACATGATAGATCAAATGTCTTGAGGTTGAATTGGTTGGCAGTTTAGCTGTTTCACTTCAACTAAATGGGTGAATACTTGATATCATATGCATGTGTGAAGGAGCCAAACCTGCGTTATACAATTAGAGAAGTGTAAAACAAAAAAATCAAAAAGTTTAAAAACTTAGACACCATGAATCACAAGGAACAACTGACACTGTTATATTTTTGCAAACAGTCCCATTGATCTGAAACAAAACGTATAAATGGGGTTTTGGGGGGTACTTGGCTGGTTTGATAGTACCCCTACATAGAAATTGTCAGTACAGTTTATGAATGTGTGCTGTTTATTGTTCTGACAGTCCCTTTCTTTAACAAGTGGAATGTAGAGTGATATGCCTTTCAGTGACTAACAATGTAAAGGAAAGGAGAGTGTAAAGGAGAGATCCCCCTTGCAGCACTTGGCAGAGTGCCTTTGATCCTGTTATTGGGTCATGGCTTGGCTGCACTAGCACAGTTCTACTCTGAGCATAAGTAGGTTTGCTCTAAAATTAGATACTGATTCCCGACTCTTAACCCTTAACCAATGTCAGCCTGTCCCCCGCACAGATCCCAAATTAGACAAATCATACAAGTTATAAAGATGAATGTGTAGCTGTAAACAGTTAAAAAAAAACAAAAACCAATAACCTACTGTGAAACATTCAAGTCACTACACACAACCTAATTAGAAAGGACAGGTTTAGTGCTAATGACTTCCAGTCATGTTAGAGGCTAGAGGGATTCCCCCTGGATTATTCATTGATTGTAGTTGGACCACTGGGAAGGAGGCTTGCTGCTAATCCCTCACTCACAGCAGGGGGGGTAATGTTTAGTGTTTCTGTAGAGTATAACAATCACACATTTGCTCCCTTCTCACAAGTTGGTCATCTTTTTAGGATCAGAACAGACGCTTTTTAGTACAACACCATGGATGTTGGCTTTTCAAGATTTCCCGTGTAAATGTAAAGTGACTGAATGATTCTTCCCGTCCCTGTTAGGTTGTAGGAGAGACCCCGTGTGTGGCATTAGATGAAGCTCCGTCCAGGTGTGAGAAGACTCCCGGAGAGGAGGAGGAGTCGGGGTTGCGAGTGACGCCCCCACCGGGCCTCAGCCCGACCCCCTCCCATCAGGAGGAACACACAGACGAGCAGCGCCTACAGTTTCTGGTGAGAGTATCTAGTACTATACTTAGCTGATACTTCAAAATAACCCTGTTAACCCTGTTACATGTAGGGGAACATCCATAGCACAACCAAGTAGTGTTTTTCCAGTGCTAACATGCCACATTTTTTTCCCTGTTTGAATTTTAGCATGGAATATTGCTTTCGTGAGGACAAAACAGCTCATGAAAGCAGTTTGTTGATAAATGCTTCCTTAATATTTTGCAACATTATCAAATAAAATATACTAATTAGAGCTGTTGCTTGTTATTGTTGAAATTAGAGGCTTAGCAATGCAGAGTTTTACTAAATGTCACCAACATGGCTTTTAAATCAGTCCTTTCCTTTAAACTGTCATTCATGAGAGTCCTATACATCTCTTAGCAGCAATAATTGCATATTAAGCCTAATTGCAGGGATAGTGCTTTGCTATCCACTGTGCATTTTCATGTGAAACTGAAGCTTGAATTTCAGTGCTGTGACTGAGCTGAGTGCCACTGAAGGAAAAACTAGGGTCAGATTTGTTATGTAATGCTGGGATTATTTTGATCTTGTCCCTTGGAAACAGAACAGTAGCACATTGGTCTTGTTGATTCTACAAGTGGGTCTCATGGCTTAAATAGACCATAGTTCCTCTCAGCTCTGTATTGACTTTCTTTGTCAGCATGGAAAATGGAGATTCCAGGCATTAATTGATGTTGTTTCGTTTATTGTTAGAGCATTGATATTGTACATTAAATCAGCCAAAAACAACTTGTGTGTGTGTGTGAGTGTGAGTGTGTGTGTGTGTGTGTGTGTGTGTGTGTGTGTGTGTGTGTGTGTGTGTGTGTGTGTCTGTCATCATGGTAAAATAACGCCTACTGTACTGTACGGGAACTACCACAGAAACAGGTTTGAGTACTTTGGCAGGGGTTTATATGTCTATCTGTCTGTCTGTGGACAAATTTTGTCACCGCAACAGCACCACACTATGCAAGATACAGTCACAAAACTTTACAGGTGTGTAGTTGAGATCAACAATGAAGACTGAGTTCGATGATGGGTGTGGTCGGATCCATTAGTGACCTGTGACTACTGAGTATTCATGTAATAATGTAGTAATAACTACTGAGTACTCATGGGTCATATTGTCAACATATTGACAGGTGTCCTCGCTGGTGTGATCCCATTACAAGATGGTCTCTAGTTTTTGGATGTATTTAATTCACAAAAACACAGAAAACTTAATTCACCATCATTTTGGCATCAGTCATTATTTCATAACTGTGATTGGGTCTATTAAGATCATATCTGCACTACCCTCAATGCTCTTGAACATGTGTCAATTGCATTTGGAATAGCTGGTGATGTAGTTTTCTGGCAATGAGGAAAAGGTCATAATTTATAAGCTGAAGTACCACTGTACTTTTTAAGAAGTAATGTGCTGCTGTTATATTCTGTTTTCCAAAAAGCATGTACATAGTTTACTCAAATGCGCAATTTCCATCCTAAGCGAAACTGCAGAACTATGAAGGGAGTCGGAGAATGAGCTGATGAGCTGATAGCTGGTGATATAATTTAAATCAGTATGCCTTTTGCTATGCATCAATATATTTAGAACACAGTCTGGCTGGACAAGAAGTACCTTGATTTTTTTTGAGCTTTGTCTTTTTAGTTTAAAGGAAAGGAAATTGAAAATGGTTTAAATGTAGCTTAAATGTTTTTATCTGTTGTTTGTTGAGGGGATCTTAAAATAACCAGCTATCTTTCCTAGAGCATGACTGAGTCATGGGAAAAAGTGGAATCTTAGACAGTGGGATTTCTAAGATGAGTTAAATGAGTTACAGATGTAGGACAAGGCCCGTCAGCTGAGTAAACACTGAGCTCCCACATAAACTAATTTAGCATGCAAGTTATATTTTTAGCCGCTAGCAGTGTTGGTTGGTCCACCACTATGGTCCAGACTGAAGTATCTCAAAAAATATTGTATGGATATCCATGAATTTTTTTTCTAACATTTATGGTTCTCAGTGCATGAATTGTAATAACTGAACTTTTCATCTAGCCCCATCATCAAGTCAAAAGTTAATTTGTCCAATACTTTAGTTTATGACCGACAACTTTGTGGTTAGTGCTAATTAGCAAATATTAAACTAAGATTGTAACCATAGCAAAGATTCATACCTAAACACCTAATTAATGCTAAACATCAGCATGTTAGCATTGTCATTGTGAGCATCTTAGCAAGTTGATGTTAGTATTTAGCCCAAAGCACCACAGTTCCTACTATATGTACAGCCTCACAGAGCTGCTAGCGTGGCTGTTAGAGTCTTAGTCTAGTTTATATCCCTGAATTTGGGAATACCTAAAATATCACCTGCCCACTTATATCCCTTTTTTACCCTTGGCCTTTTGAAAGTCCCATAAAAAATAGAGTGTGCATTTTTTAGGCTACAATACAAAACTGGGTTAGAGAAGAAACAAAGTGACTGACAACTCCATGTGTATCATAGGAGGCACATTGTAGTCTATACCATCCTCTGGGCAACAGACAGCTTTAGGGTTTGGGGAACTGGGAACTCCAAATTGGGAGAAAAATATGAAAAAAGATTAAATTGGAGCCACAACAAATTAACAGTTCAGTAAAAAGTGTCAAACTCAAGTCAGTTCAAACAGACATGTTTTTTTTAGCTTCACAGTCATAATTTGACAGTGCAACAGAGCATCCCTTCTTGATACACATTATTCAGGTCTTCAATGCAGTGACAGAAATACAATCAAGCAAATCAGACCACAGATTGCAGTTTAATTATCATTATTGTCATACTGTGTCATCACTGGTGAGAGTACAGTATCTCCTTCAGTCAGCTGCTGGTGGTCTGCAATTAGCCCGTCTGTTCTGTAGCTTCCCCCCACACAGTCACAGTGGTAATACTTGATTGAGGTCCTGTGGCCATGCTGAAATAAGCTGATTTCTCCTATGTTGGTCCTGCATGTAAGCAGCATTTAGAATAATTAAAGGATGCTAAGCTTTGTAATACCCCATTGCTGCCATGTTGGAGGTCATTATAGAAACTAAAGCCAGTGTATTCTGTATTGCAAATGTAAATGCAAATCATGTGTCATCATATTACATGTTGTTTTTCATAATTTTGCTCTTGTACAGTATATCTTGCTCTTTGTTTGAGAGTTTTTTCTGTTTAAAACCATGTAAAGAGATAGATCTAGTTTCAGAGCCTCTTTCAGATGTTTAACTGTCTTGGCTTTGTTATCATTGTTGGTTCAGGAAAGTGAGCTGAGCAAGAAGAGAAAAGAATGTGAAAACCTTGAGCATGAAGTAAAGAAGCGACAGAAGAGATGTCTGTATTTGGTAAGCAATATTCTTTCTCCAGTATTTCCTTCTCATGTGCTATCTGGTTGCCCTGTAGTCTGGTTTAAGTATTACTGTAGTGGACATAGGGATGACTTGGGAGACATGGATTTCCTCCGTTTTATCTGAACTTCATGTTTCTTAACAGGAGAGCCAGCTTGAGGATGAGCGAGGCAAAAATGAGCAACTAAAGGAGGAGGCAGATCTCCTCAGGAGGAAGGCACAGCTGCTCGACCAGGTCAGTGTCCCCCTGCCCTGTCAACTCCATCTTTTGTTTTTGTTTTTTTTGTTTTCGTTTATAACCTGGATCATATCTGTCATAGCTGTGGTAGTGATATTTTAACCTCCATCAAAGCTGAGATCTGGGTGTTGTTAAAACAGAGTCTAGTAGGTTGAGCACCAAAAATAAACAACTTCTCAGTTTAATTTAGTTTAAAGGAAAAATGACTGATGGAAATGATGGTTATAAAGAGAAGAATTTCCTTTAAAATGATCCAGATAATTTACTTGCTATTATTTCTGAAGACTCGGGCTGAGAATGAGGAGCTGAGGGAAGATCTCTCTGAAGTGACCGCTCAACACAATTCAGTTCTCGAGGAGAACCAGAGACTCCGTGCCAAACTGGAGAACCTAGAGCAGGTCCTTAAGGTACAGTGGTGGTCAGATTCTCTGCGTATTATTTTCAGTTTCACTCCTTACCATAATACTTGTAAAAATTGCCTTCTGATCTTTTTTTTTTCTGAAAAGCATATGCGAGAGGTCGCCGAGCGAAGGCAGCAGCTGGAATTGGAACATGAGCAGGCACTGGCTATCCTTAAGTTCAAACAGGATGAAATCAAACGGTTACAGCGGGTAAGAAACACAACCTCTTGTGCACTCTCCATGTTAACAGAAATATTTTTCCTGCTTAAATCAAACCCCTTACAACCTCTTGGTTGGTTTTAGCCTAATTATGGGAAATGGGATGTCTTGTCCAGCAGGAGGCAACCTTTGGGCACCTATAAAGCACTGAGTTTTGTCAACAGAACTTGCTGTGCTTAGAATTAGGATTTTATGAGCAAATAACCAACATTACACTGACTTTGATGTCTTTTTAATCATCAGGCTCAGTTATTCGCCAAGAGGGAGCATGAAGGAGTGGTTCAGATGCTGGAGGTGAGTTTGTATCACACCACTGTAACTACTCATCAAAGAAGAAAAGCAAATAAATGCAGTACTTATATTTCCATACAGTAAAGCTCTGAGATGCATCCAGGAATTTAGGATGAGTTGCCCATAAAAATCAAAGCTTCCAGTGTTTAATAAAGCCACACAAAAGAGTGGAACTTACTCCTAACATTAGAGAGAGGAGGAGTGTTTTTCAGTCTTCTTCAGTATTTCTTTCATGCGCTACTAGATTTTTGTCTTATGGGATAAAATACAATATACTATTGAAGGTGTTTCTTATCTCCTTTACACCAAACAAAAAGCGTACAATTATCTAATTTTCTCCCTTTTCTGAGTAGACAAAAGACATCCCATTGCCACTGAAGCAGCATGGACGTGCAGTACAATGTGCTCCTAATTCTTATCTAAACACCTGGCAGAGAAGCTGTTGCAGAAAATACTTGTATTTTTGTAGCCCTCATGGGCCTGGAAAACCGTTTGAACAGATGGCTTCTCTGCTGTTTTGTGACGTTTGTGTATGCTCTCAGTGGGACTGTTACACACTTTGAATTTAAAATGAGTCCAGACAGTCAATGACATTCGAAGTCTGTCTAGCTGGCTGTTGATGTTGAATGATGAAAAAAAAAAAGATCAAAAAACCTTAAGTGCTCACAGCAAAAACTCAAAAATGTCACCATCCAAAGTTGATGACTGTATTGATAACTGTAAATGTCTGCTGTATGTGTTTCTAATTTCACACTGTGCATTTTGTACAAAAGGTTGTTCCTAAAAGAAATGTGTATTTTATTTTAGGATTTGACTCAGCTTGTGTTGCGGAGGGAGCTGGTAGAGTATAGTTGCTCCTGTTTTAAAAACTGCTCGTTTCCTTCCTCTCGCTTTGTTTCACTCACTTTCTGTCTCTCTGTTTAAACCCAAAGCATCACAGGAGATGATTTTCCCTCCCAAGAGCTTGAGCTTTGTTGCCAGGTCAACACACAGCCTTTCTCAATCTGTTAAAAACGTTTTTTGAAAGATAATAAGGAATAGCTGTTTTCATGCAAAAGGCAGGTGTTGGCTGCTGAAGGCCAAGAGACATTCTAGCAATACTGGCTCCTGACAGGGATTTTCTCTTCAACCTGGACTCAGACTGCTGTGTTTCTACTTTATTAATATATTTTGTCTTTCTCAGATTAATTTGATCTCAAGCATGTATTTACTTTTATGTATCTTTTTTGTCCTTTGTGTTATCTTTTTGCCAACCAGAGTACACTGGACTGCATGCAGGTACTGTCAACCTTTAACCTGCTTGACCTCCTGGGACAAATTATGTATCTTAGTGTCACAAAATCTTCCCTAGCCCCTGTAAATAGAACCACCCAACCCCAGTCACTTTTACTTAATTCCTTCAAGTTGACAGAACTTATACAGGTTTGTACACCATTTGTGTTTTGAAGATACACTTAAAATGGAACAGTCCTGCAGTAATTACTGTAAAACAGTCTTTTGTCAAAGTTTCGTGTGGCCATAGAGGCCAATTTGATGCTCATGCAATGTTTTAAGATTACCCAAGTGTGTGTGAATCAGGACATTCACGCTGTGTATCACAGTGTATCTGTGGCACAGTTATCGCTCCTGAGCACACTTCTCATGCTTATCATGCTGGCTTGTTATTTGATGTTATTACAGTGAAGTAGGATTTCTTTTTCTGTAAACCCATCACATGACTGAGTCAGATAACTGTTTGTAACAGAGAATTAATTACATTTTATTAGTGACTTATCTCAGTGTTGAACTACTCTCTTCCACTTCAGCTCAGTTTAGCTAGGTAACAGTTAGCTGCAGACTCTGGTTTGCGTAGGTGAGAACTAACAGGAAATGTTGTTTAGACAGTTTCATGCAGAGGCTTTTGTCAGATCAGCCTGCCAGGAAACTCCCACCGCAACCGGAAGTGAAATCAGCCGTGTATAGAAACTCAGTAGCGCTCAGGCTTACTTCTGTAGTGTTCTGGCAAATAATACTGATGTCTAGTGATTGCAGTGTAAGACAGAAGCACAATATGTAACTTCTCATAACCTATGTAACCTTCCAGCTCTGGTTTTTACTACTGTTTCCTGTCTTACCAGAAAACTACCCGCCTTTCTTTCCCTCCCATTTGCTTCCCACTGAGGCTGTAATTGCTTGTCATTTGTGTTTGCTGCCTTAACGTATGTTTCAGTCACAGCTTATATTGTCTGTCTCCTAGAAACCTAACCTCAGATTTTTATACTTTGTTTTATAATAAATTCTTTGTACCTTATGTAAGCAGCAGTGTATTTATTGTATGTCCACCCAGCGAGATAATCATAACTGTAATCAGATGTGAAATTTGATGTGTCGAACGTGTGTACATTGTAAAAAAAGGTTTTCCATAGTTGCCAAGAAAATGGCTGTATAGGGATAAAAGGTTTCTGCATGACACTGACAATTTATAAAAACAGTTACTTTTTCTTACTCTTACAGGGTCAGATCATTCCACATGACTAATGTATTAAAGTAAACCAGTTGCGATTCTTTTAAAGGGGAAATTCGCCTTAAAACACATGCCCCTCCTGTGCATAGAAGAAATGTAACTTATATCTGTTCTCTGTGCTTGTTACGCCTCATGTGTAGTCAAAGGTACGAGAGCTGGAGGAGAAATGTCGCAGCCAGAGCGAACAGTTTGGCTTGCTCTCCCAAGAGTTGGAGAAGTTTCGACTGCAGGCCTCGAAGGTGGACCTGGCCGGCTCTAGCCTCCTCAACAATCCCAGCCTCTCTGTTCTGACCAATGGGGTGGGCCTGACTACAGAGCGAGGTGAGCCACACCTCCATTGACAAGTATTCACACCCAAAAACACAACATATTCAGCTGATGATAGATTCTGTGTTGCAATTAGATGTACTTCAGAGGATTCTTAGTGATTTTTCTTGTGATAGAAAGGGTATTTAGCAACCGAGTGACAAACCATGTGAAAAGAATATGTTGCCTTGGTTCATTTATAATATCAGCAATGCATATTAGCAAAATGCTTGGTGTAATTGAACGACTTTGATATTTTGGCAAATACATAGTGATGTCAGCAACCACATTTCTTTGGCTGATGACTCTCAGAGCAAAGGAATAAGATCGAAGTGTCACATCGAGTCAAGCTATATGCCTTTCAAAATAAACTTCTAGTAAAATCACTGTCTGACCATAATTCTGTTTTCATAGTATATTTTTCCTTTTAGTTTCAAAGGAAATCTTGTCACTAATAGAGGAATTGAGTCCATGAACAAAATAGCATCAAAAGCATACAAAACCTTTTTTTTTTAAAAACTTTCCCATCAGGGATGTGTCTGTTCAGGTTTTAGTATTTCTGTGTTATTCATAGGGATTTTTAAGAACTGACTTTTAAGTTTCCTTTTAAACAGTAAGGGCACATGAAATTGTGCCTGAAATTATCTTAATGCCAGGGTATTTCCTTTTTGTATCAAAAAAAGAGATTGAGCATAATAACTTACATTTCACCTGTGTGTGTGTGTGTGTGTGTGTCACATCTCGGCTTCTTCTACTAAGGCTGTGAATTTTATGCACAGGCATTTTAAATTAAAATGCGATCCCATCCACAGCTGCCTTATACGTAAAAACAGCGCAACTCTAGTCAAAACTGTTCCTACAGTTTGTATCCCACAAATGTATCCAACCTCTTTCTCCTACACTGTTCATGTGTTTTAGACTGCACTGGTGGCTCATGGGATATGGTGTCTCTGGGTGAAATAGCCTTCTGGAGTCTCGAGGCAGGTGACACTCTCTCCTGCCCTGAGGGTAATGATCCGCCCGGTACGCTCTCTGTCTCTGTTACTCATAATATGTGTTGGGCACCGTCACAAAAGCACGGCATGTTCTAGCCTGTCATCTCACCTACACCGTCCCAGTCCAACACTGTAACAGAGCTTGTGTGTGATTTTCAACATCACATGAGGGTCAGAGAAATGTCTGTTGACCATGGACCCAGTTAAGCCCCTTAACAGTGCTGATGTGACACACGTTGCCACAAGGTAGTGTGACCTCTGACCTCAGACAGATGGAGACAGGATTTTTCTTCCACTGTTTAATCAGCCAGGTTCAACCTTGAGCCTCCTGCATGTCAACCAGTAACCTCACCCACCTAGCTGCTCGTGGATTCAACCAAGTTAACCAGTGAGAGGGCTGGAGGTGTCTGTTAAAGTCATGGATTATGTATTATCCTCTTCCTCTCACTCTCCTGCTAGATGTGGCTGCTGCACTGCGGATGGGGTCCACCCCGCACGCTGCAGGCTTGTCCAGGGTGGAGCGCTCGCCTGTCACCAAGCATCGAGAGCTGCCCACCATCAGTGTAAGCAAGTCAGGCTCTTCCTCCAGCAAGTCAGAGACCACACATCTCACCCCCAAGTCTGACACCCACCTCAGTCCGCACAAATCAAGCCCAATACATGAGGTATAACCTTGAGAATGTAAAGTGCATCTCTTGATACTCGTTTCAGAATTCATACTTGTTTTTTTTGTTTGTTTGTTTGTTTGTGAATTTAGATTATATTATATGGTATTATATTATATTACATTATACTTTATTTCCATGCATTAATAATGTTTTACCACACTGATTGTGATTATTAAATATAGTTACTACAACTACTTTTGGTTCAATTTACTCACATTGAATGCAGTGTTATACACTTTGCACGGAAAGTGATTTAATGCTGGTAATTCTAGCCAAAAACAGAAGTCACCTCTCACAAGCTAATAAAGTTTGTAAGCATTGGTTGAAATTATCTTTTTGAAACCCTGACTAATATTGCTACTCCATTTGAAAGCTGCCAATAGCTATTAATATCTGTTAGCCAAATTGGTTTACTTTGGACCCACATTTGATGGGTTGGTTGGTGTTGAAACCCTGGTTGTAGGTTTGTGAAAATGCTCCTTTGGTCTCTAGATGTTCATCCAGGTTATGTCACTGCGCAGGGCTCCTGCTTGCAACATTTCTGCTTTCCTTGTCTCTACATAGACAGGCAGATCACTCATCAAGATTACCAAGACGGCTATGCGAGAGCACATTGATTGTGTGGATTTAATGGATTAAAAAGCCGTCCTTAGCCTCTGTGCCATCTCACGCGAGTACAGACTATAGCTAAATACACTAGTCTGCTCATACATTAGAGAAATTGGATCTGCTGCCATGATTTAGTATTTTTGTTGTGCCATGTCTCCAAAGAGTCAGTCTCTGGTCTTGCATGGCAGACAGGTTGGTGGTCTTTTCATCTTGTCACTCATCTGCCCACAGTTCAATAAAGCTCATATTTAGTGAAATAATCCACTGGCCACTGTGGATTATGAAGGTTATACAGTAGTAGTTGTAAGTGATTATCCTTAAAAACGTTTTCCCAGGGAGCTATAAATAAACAATCTCTCCTATTGTATTGTGTGTAGTCGGTATGAATGGAGCTCAAATTCCACATGAGGTATCAAGGGGATTCTACCAGCATCAGTGACTCATTAATATTAATCACCACATAATAAGAATATTGTTCTTTCATGTGAGCAGTCATTTGTGGTGGCAAATAACTAGTTCTGTATTTACAGTAAATAGATTTTTTTAAGGAAATTTCAAATACGATGCTTGTTTATTTCAGCCATTTCACAATGGTCCACCTTGTTAGAGGAATAAAAAATATGTTTGTTTTTTTTTCTGTCCTGTTATTCACTTTTTTATGTATTTTTCTGTAATCAATTCATGCAGTTTAAAGGTCCTAGTGACTCACCGTCTGTTCATGGTGTTCTCAGGTGGACACTGCCAGTGAAGTAGAGGAGCTAGACATTGACATGGCCCCGGCACCTTACACAGCCAGCAGAGTAGCAGCAAAGCTGCAGGTTTTCATTGCAAGATATAGGTAAATATTATAGTAATGTAGAAGCCAACTCACTACATCATCAGTTTGCTAATATGTGATGAAAATTACTTCCGGGCAAATTTACTTTCAACAGCTATAATCCTTATGATGGCCCCAACGACAACCCTGAAGTGGAGCTACCACTTACTGCTGGAGAATACATCTATGTGTATGGAGACATGGACGATGATGGCTTCTATGAAGGTAAGCCCAGACCATAATATGTTGTAGCTCCATTTTCATGTTCCCGTCTGTACTTGGTATTCAATATTTTACTGTGGTTCCTTTCAGGTGAGCTGATGGACGGACGGAGAGGGCTGGTCCCCTCTAACTTTGTGGAACGTGTATCAGACGACGATGTCATGAGCACTCACCATCCAGAGACAGGGGACATTTCCCATAACTCCCTGCTAGACAGCAGCCTGCACAGTGCCAGCCACCAGCATCACCTCCACATGGGCGTCAGCGCCTCAGAAAGGACAGAGGCCTCTGCTGCTTCTGGCCCTGCCTCAGCCCCCTTGGACTCAGCATCAGCCTTGGCTGTCCCAGCCCCCCTCACCAACGGCCTGGACTTGGATTTGGAGGAAGTGGGAGTGGACACTGTGCCTTACCCACGTAAGCTCACCCTCATCAAGCAGCTTGCCAAGAGCATCATCATTGGCTGGGACCCTCCCTTGGTGCCGGCTGGGTGGGGCAATGTGTGGAGTTATAATGTGTACGTGGACCAGGAAATGCGGTTCAATGTGCCCTTCGGTGCCCAGACCAAAGCAGTGCTGGAGCGGCTAGACATAAACCTCAAGGCCTACCGTGTGTCAGTGCAAAGCCTGACAGAGAAGGGCCTGTCAGACCAGCTGCGCTGCAGCATGCTGGTCGGTCGGGACGTTTGTGTGGCACCCACGCAGCTGCGTGTGGACAGGATCACCGCCACCTCTGCCAACCTGACCTGGCTGCCTAGCAACAGTAACTATGTGCACATTGTTTCCTTGAATGAGGAGGAGTGTGAGCTGGTGAAGGCTGGCTGCTACTCGCTGTGCCTCAATAACCTCTTGCCCAGTCTGCAGTACACAGTCAAAGTGGAGGCGCGGCCACACCGCACACCATGGGAGTTACCAGTCGAGCGACGTGAACACAGAAGCACCATAATCACCTTCACAACACTGATGGCAGGTCAGGATTTAGTATTTTCTGTATTATCAGAAGCTCTCTGTAGGTTTCATTCTAACTACACTTAAAAATAGTCTATGGGTCATCAATGAACCAGATTATTTTCCCCATTCAAAATTAAATCAAACATTTAAGTTAGATAAAAGTAAGTACAGAACATGTAAAGATCAGTCTGGCGCAAATGTTTGATCCAGAACAAGGAATTTGGACACTTTTTCTAAAAAATAATTGCAGTTTAACACTGTAGCTTTGTGAAAATGGCTGATGTTGTTAGGTAATTCATATACAAATATTTTACCCACACAGCACAACAGTTTGGCAATCTGGAAATACAATACTGGTATAGGATTTGTCATTCAAACATACAGTATTTACTACAGAGAAAAAGAATAAAATGGCTGGACCTAAAAAAAACTGTATAGATTAGATACATGTGTATGTGTTCAGTAATGCAAACATCAGTCTTTTGTGTGGAAAATGTACATTAACTGCATTTCAGAATGAAAAAAAATCACACACATCCCAGATAGATGATTACATTCTCTGATCTTGTTTCATTCACTAAAAATGCATTTCAAGTTATTTTTGTGTATAAGCCGCGTGTGTGTGTGTGTGTGTGTGTGTGTGTGTGTGTGTGTGTGTGTGTGTGTGTGTGTGTGTGTGTGTGTGTGTGTGTTGGTGTGTGTTGGTGTTTGTTGGTGTTTGTTGGTGTTTGTTGGTGTTTGTTTGTGTGTATCTGTAAAATAAGAAATACACCTGAGTTCCTATTCAGAAGCTTATCAAACCTTTGTGTAGATTATATGATGAGCAATATACTTGAAAGATTTTTGTTTGTAACCATATGCACATTTTGCCATCGTGTTAGTGACCAACATTTTATAGGCAGCAGTTCTACTAGTATGTAACACGTGTATGTGTAGGGACTGTTGAGGCAGTTACATCCATGAATAATGTCAGGGACTTGTCTGGTAGGCGACCCCTCCCATGAATTATAGCAGCACACTTCTCAGAGCTACATGTTAACTTTATGTGTTGTATCTTGCAGTGCAAATTAAGATGTCTTATATTCAGTAGTAGTGATTCTCTACTTCCTACACAAGGTCATCAATTTATTCATGAGAGCTGCTTTTGTGAGCTGCTATGAATCACGTTTCCTTTATTAAACAACCAAAGCACCTTGGCAGAATGCATTGCTTGTAAAGGGAAGGAAAATAGCTGACTTGATTTGTCATGTCGGATGCCATCCTGTACTATGACCTACTGGTCAAGTATTCCTTATGATAACATGAATTAGAGATAAGTAGGGCTCTATTATTATGGCTACTGGTTTTAGTTGGTTTAGTTGGTTTGAAATTTTTCTGCCCTGCCCACAAAGCACTGCGCAAAAGTACCGCACTGTACTGGGGAGAATCAAAGAATCAGAATTCCATGTAAACAAGGAAGCTCAATGTGAGGTTTTGGTATTATGGTGTGAGCTGTGTCACTGATGTGTTGTTGATTTTTTTAAATCCTGAACATCATTTGATGTCAATTTCTGCTATATCTTATTTTTCATGAACGAACCATAGGCCTGTAAAATGCATATTTATGATCAGTGTCATATTAGATATAAGTTGTATTTCTCTAAATGATAATTCAAATTTGCTTAAGTTTCATGCCCACACTCTGGGAACCCAGGTATATGGTTTCTAAATTTCTTACTGTTCCTGTAGAGTATTAGATGGCATCTTTCTTGGTAGAATCATCTGCCCTTTGTGATGGTTATTTCTTACCCCAAGCACTGTATTGTCATTATGAGCTACTCACTTGATCCTATATTAATATAAATTCATGCTTCTCCATCTTTTGCTTGCCACTGGCTGCGGCGTGATGCTTTTAATCCCTGCAGGTCCCCCTGATGCTCCTCTGGATGTACAGCTGGAGCACGGCCCCTCTCCAGGGATTGCCCTCATCAGCTGGCTGCCAGTCACTATAGATGCTGCCGGGACCTCCAACGGAGTCCGTGTCACTGGATACACTATATATGCTGACAAGAAAAAGGTAAGAACTTCCAAAGTTTTTTGTTTAGAATTTGTTTCAACCAACCACTGTGCTGCTGTTAGAATTCAAGATATATCTGTCCGTCTCTGACTTTTTGTAAGCTGATGATGAGTTTTATATTTTCAATGTGACATGGGAATTCTACATATTTACTTGTCGTTCTCCTATTCAAGGTGTTGGAGGTGTCTTCCCCAACAGCTGGTAGTGCCCTGCTGGGCCCCTCTCAGATCCAGTCCCTGCAGGCAGCTCAGGAGCTCACTGTCCGCACCATGTCCGCCCATGTGGAGTCCTGTGACTCTTTGCCAGTCAATGTGCCCTCCAAGCTGGCTGCCATCATGGCAGGCCCAGCTATCACCGCCCCAGTTGTGCCACCTCCCCTACCCTGCACCCCAACAGATCCCACTAACCTGCCCTCACCGCCGTCCTACATGAACTCTGCTGCCAAATTCTCCATGCTGCCCAGCACTTTGCCATCAGACACACACAGCACTGGCCTCACAGTGGAGGCTGCAGCCAACCCTCATCCTCTCCCCTCAGAGGATTTTCTCTCATCTGCCTCATATGTGAAGGCATGGGCCAACCCCTCATCTGCTGATGCCTTGGCTGTGTGTGAGGCCACATTACCAGTAGCTCCCACCGTCACTCCAGTGGTAATCCTCACTCTGCCTTCGTCCTATATATAACTACAACTTGTTTATTTTTCTAGAATAATAAATTTGATTAAATAGTACTGCATTGACTCTTTCTTATCTTCAGGTTAATGTGACCTCCCCCACCACCACAGCACCTCAACCATCTCCAGTAGCAGCACCAGCACCTGCACAAGCACCCCTAATGGCAGCAGCGGCAGTGTTGGAGCAGCGCAGAGACACCAACAGTCCTGGAACGATACGTCCTTTCCCATCCATCACAGAGTTTATCGAGGACCCCAGTGCCAAGCTCGGGACCCCTGAGCGCATCCCTACCCCCCCCAAAGCCCCGATCACAGACCTTCTTAACCCTCAGGACACAAATCTCCACCGACCCCCCAGCACTTCACCGTTGGAGTCAGAGGTAGAGGAAGAGCAAGAAAATACACGTCTGGTGTCCATTGAAGAGTTCTTGAGACAGGACCAAGAGCCAGCGTACTGCAGGAGGCAGCAGGTCAGCCCTGACACTCACTTATTCTTTGAAATAGTTGAATCTTCACTACAAAAAAAAATGTAGTATATACTGCAGGTATAGCTGAGTCTGATCACGGCTGAGAGCTGATCTGAAAGGGGGAAGATTGTTTGTTTGAGGTCTTCAGAGGCGGCGTCTAATTCACCTGTAAACAGCAGTGCAATTAATTTAATAAGCTTAATACTGCAAAGGTGCAGGTTATAATGTACATCAAATAGATGTAGTCTACATATAAAGTCGCTGATGTCTTCTGGAGCCTTGAAAACTTATGGTTATGTTCAACTATTTCAGCAGCTGTTGACCTGATGGGATGTCGTAATGTCCATCAGTTTTCATTGGTTTGTCAAAGCTATCAGATTTGAAGAAAGAGAGTATTAAAGCCGTACTCCACTGATTTAGCCAGTTACATCACATGGGGCAATTTTTCAGATTTCATACAGCTCTGTCTGCAGCCTCAAAAGGCCTTATACAGCTTACTTAAATTGGTGGACTTCCCCTTTAATTCTACTTTTTTAGTTGATAAGTATTTTTTGCTTGGCCTGTCACTTTATTCTGATAAATTAATGGAGACAATGCATGATGCAAAGTTTTTAGCATGTGCAACATGATATTTTGCTGACATATTATGAAAGCCTAAATCATGGAAAGTTAATACATTGGCATCATATTTCCATCAAGGGGGCTCCTCCTAGTGCTGTTTCTCAAGAGCTGATACATGGGGCCAAGGCCAGAAAAGTGACAAATCATGTATCTCTAATGATTTCTGCAGTACAACTTTGAATTTTTTTTATTTCAAGTGTACATTGGAATCAGCAACATGTCAACATGTCAGTATTGAATCCGAAAATGTATTGTTACACTCAATAAACAATGGCAATGACAAGTAATAATTTAAAACTTAAGATAAATTCACAAAATAAATTCATATTGGATTGTTTGTTTCAAAGTGTTTACATATCTTTTCACAGAGTTGTGGCAGAGGGCTTGTGGAGCCTCCCAATGACTACCATGTAGACAACAGTCGATCAGACCTGTCTGACATCCTGGAGGAGGAGGAGGAGGACCTCTATTCTGACCACATTGGAGAAGCACAGGCCAGGGGATACACAGTAGGAGCTAACAGGGTAAAGGAACAAGTGCGCTATATGTTCTGCTTTTTGAATGAAATATGCTTCTTTTAGTTTGTCTTGTATATTTAAGTTCTTACTTTGTGGCCTTTTTTCTGCTGTCATATTGCTGATACTGTTTAATCGTGATTTTTTTTCTTCTTTCTTTTCTCTTTCCTTTGCACGGCTGGGTTGTTATTGTTTTGTTTGCACTTCCTTTATTTTTACTGAACAAAATGATATTCCATCCCACCTTCACCAACCCACTCTTGCTTGCTTTGACCTGTGGCCCTTATAGTCAGGCAAGTTGGAGCCTCCAGACAGTGATGAGGAGGTTCTTGAGAGGATCCTTAAGTTGCCCCCTCAGGTCTACCACAGCAAGCAGTTGTTCAGCATTCCTGAGGTGACAGAGGAGGAAGACAGTGGTCAAGAAGAGCCTTTAACCCGTCACTGTCAGCCTCGGCCCGGGCCCAGCCACCTTCACCCCAGAGACTCAAAACGCCTCAATCATGTCCCCCAGCATCACCAACATCACCAACATCACCTCAACCCCAACCCACACCCACACGTTTCCCCTCACCATCATCACTTCAACAGGGATCCCAGATTCCTAACCAAAGAGCCTTCACCCAGACATGGACCCTTGCAGGTCAAGCCTAAGATGCAGCACAGGGTGCACTACGCGGACACAGTGGACACCATCAGTTATCCTGAAGAAGAAGACATGAGTTTATATGAGGGTCCCACCATCAAGCGGGTCTCAGCCCGCTGTCCTCCCCAGCCGACCCCCAACAGCAGAGAGAGAGTACTGCTCAGAGGGCTAGGGGACCGCCTTAGGAGGGAGGCCATGCTGAGGAGTCAAATGGCTGTCGCCACGGCAGCCAACCCCAGCCATGGCCCTACCCCGCCAAGACCCTACCCGGTCAGCAAAACAGTACGGACTCTGAGGTCACCTGTGGGTCCTGGAGTTGAGATCGATGTGGAGTACGGCACAGATGATAACGAGGAGCCATTGGAGTACAGTCCTGGGGAGGTGGTAGTGGAGCAGATGAGCTCTGAGTGGTGGGTGGAGGGGGCTCAGATGGAGCACTGCAGGCCTCCTCACCGCCGAGGGCTGAAGGCTGATCCGCTGGTAAACTTTGCTGCAGGCCAGCTGCAATGGGTGTGTTGTCCCAGCCCGTTCCTCTCCCCTGTAGCAGTGTGGATCTAACCTTTAGTGGAGATCACTTAACTCCACCGCTCAGTAGACAACAACTTACTTTTCCGCCATCATCTCTGCAGTGGACAGAGGGAGGTCAGGTAGCCTTGTTTTAAAAAAAGCACGCTAGAGTATATTATTCAGAAATGGCATATTGGTTGCCATTACTGAATAATATCATGTGACCAGATAGTAGCTGCCAAACATTTAAACCACTTCATCATTACCATCTGGCTTCAGACTTCTAATCTCTGTAATTCAGCTACGGCCAAAGCATAACTGAATCTGTTGTCCCTCTGTCTGACTGCACTAATTCCTTTTGCTGTCACATCCTCCTACACCTTGGAAACCACTCGGCTTGTGTCTTAAACTAGTCAGTACTGCCTTGTCCTACATTAGCTTACAGTGATTGTGCTTTAACTTGTCAGTGTCTGCTGAGACTACCACAATGCAAAAAGGAACATGTTTATGTTGAAAGAGTAGAATGTTGGAAACCCTGGGGTTTTTTTTTATTTGATGAGGTTTCGATCTCTGTTGCAATAAGAAAGAACTCAGTGGATTATCATTTCATGAAGCATAGATTATGAAATATTATTTGGAAAAATGAAGATCTACAGTTACTGTTCATTTTTTCTGAACCCCTGAGGTGTCCTCTCCTCCCCAGTAGTCATCGTGTTTCTGTGTTAGACATTTTTCTTATTGTCTTGTTTATTGTTCTGTATGTTGAACAGGAGCCCACCCGAATCCCTCCATCAGAGGCAAGTCCATCATGGGGACCCCAGCCTGATCTCTCTTCTAAGCCAGTGTGCTTGCAGGCCAGGGAACTCAAAGGTCAAATACTTCCTCTTTTGTCTTCCTGTTTCCTCTGTCTCTTGTTTGTTTCCCTCTCTTAAGTCAAATATGCAGTGGAAATGTATGATGCGATGCTGACACACCTGTGCTTTCTGTTGGCAGGCCTGCTCCTCTCTCACATGATGGTAGTCAGATTAGCACACTGTGTAGGAAGGGGGGGAGGTCAGAGAAGGAGGTGCTGTCGCGGCAGTGGAGAAGTGGGAGAGAGCCTGCTAAGCTGAGAACCGGCTTAACCCAAAGTGGCTTGTCATGACAGGAGGAAGTGACAGCCATTAAAATAGTAACCTTGATTAGGAAGCAAAGAAACAGACTGAATTGTGGACATACAAACCCCTCTCATTCTCTTCCTCCTGCCACATCTTCCCTCATTTACCTCCTCTCTACTCATTTGTGTTGATGACACAAACTCATTTAATAAACCTTTGTGGCCTATGTGTGGGTGCACAGTTGTCTACACAAACAAGTGCAACAAGTGTACACGTGCGGACAGATAGAGGAAGGGAGCAAGGAGAAGTTTTGTCCTATCTACTTGAAAATCAGTGAGGATGTGAAAGTGTACAAGTTTTTTGCCCTTCACTCTTGCCACAGATGGGTTGATTCTCTATAATGAGATAGAGAACACGTTTCTTCAGTGCAGCTTAAAGTCTCACTGCAGCTCTTAGAATTTGTCCTGCAGTCAAACAAGCTACAGTTGCAATGTCTTTTAGTCATACTGGTGTCATGCCTCATGTCTGCTCTCCTGTAGACAGTGCTACACGCCAATTTAAAGACTGCTTTGCATGATCTACCATGGAACGTATTAAAATCACCTTTGATTATATTAGTTGTTTTTTTTCATGTTAGCTTGTAGCTCAGATTTAGATTAGAGAGTGGGTCAAACGCTGTTTCCGCTGTTGCAGATCATGAACGAGTGCACGTTTGTCAAATGGCTCGAACAGCTTAGGATCAGTGGTTTAGCTTGATTACCTCTTTTAAGGACATGCCTGTGCTGGGTAAACACTGTTCATAGCAGCACCACAGTTGGTGGGTGGTGGGGGAGGGGCAAGCTGGCTATAGTTTTTGCAGAACTCATTGCAAGCCATGCCTGGCTTCTTTGCACAAGATCTGTTGTATTGAAATAATTGAAATATTAGCAATATTGAATTGCATTTAAATCATATAAAAACGAAGTTTACAAAGTACATAACAAAGCACAGGAACAACCAGCTAGTAGTGAAAATGAATTGCATGAAAACAAAAGTTTATGTAAAATAATGAATGAATTAAAGCTGCAACTGGTGATCAGTAATTATTTTCTCGATTAAGCAATTAATTGTTTTGTCCATTAAATGTCAGAGAGTTGTTGAAAAATGTCTGTTATAATTTCCAACAGTCCAGTGTAACATCTCTAAATGTCTTGTTTTGTCCGACCAGCGGTCCAAAATGCAAAGATATTCAGTTTACTATCACGTAAAGCACAGAAATGCATCAAATCCTCACGTTTGAGAAGCGGAAATGCAAATGTTTCGCATTTCTATTCAAAAAAATGACTAAAAGGATTATTTGATTTTCAAAGTAGTTGCTGATTAATTTGCTGTCAGTTAATTAATCGACTAATCATTGCAGCTCTAAAAAGATTTAAAACACATTAATACTTTATTTTTTTTAAGAATCAAGCCAAACCTTTTATATACATACTTTTAAGTGACTTCTTAAGTCACTTCGTAAAAGTATGTATATAAGAACATAATCTGTGCTCTCAACATTGCACTTCTCTAATAAAAAGTAAAGATGTGTTTGAATACTCAGATCTAAGTCAGCTGAACACTGTAGGCATCTTTTAATTATCTCAATCCTGTGTTTGTGTGTGTGTGTGTGTGTGTGTGTGTGTGTGTGTGTGTCTGTGTCTGTGTCTGTGTCTGCAGGTGGTGTTGATTCAATAAAGATGAAAGACAGTGACATACGCATCTTTGTGGCCCTCTTCCCTTATTATCCCGCCACCATGTCACCCAATCCTGATGCTGCTGAGGAGGAGCTGCCCTTCAGTGAAGGACAGATCATCAAAGTATGTCCTTCACTTCTCACACACTACGGGAGTAACACTGACCATCATGCTGGTTTTCCATTCATGGCAAACTTGATAAGCTCACATTAACAGAAAAACTACAGCATGCACATGGTTAAATATGCATATTGCAGAGAGACATTAAATGTATGTAAAGGGCATCTCATGGGTCATTTTTAAACATTTCTGTAACTTTAACCAATGTTCAGTAGTAACAGGAATGTTAGAGTGGTGCCTAAAAGAGGCTTTACCTCGTTCTATTTTTTATCGATGCATTTTTACACTCCTCTCCTCAGGTTTACGGAGATAAAGACGCAGACGGGTTCTACCAAGGGGAATCCGGTGGTCGTCTGGGCTACGTGCCGTGTAACATGGTGTCTGAGATCCAGGTGGAGGATGAGGAGACCCGGCAGCAGCTACTGCAGCAGGGCTTCTTGTCCACAGCGGCCTCCATGGAGAAGATAGGTATGTGACACTGTCACCACCAAGATGTGCCTGTCGGCAGATTTCGGACAGTTATACTGACTAATTATGTTGTTCCACTTGAAAATGAGTACATTTGGAAATTCTTTACCATACTGTAGGTGCAAATTTTTAATGTTTTACTCATAATGTCATCACTGTTCATGTTTAAGTGGGAAGTGAAAATAGCAGCAGAAGTGTAGCAGAAACTATTGTGAATTATGGATTTAAAAGACTCATTGTTTTTCAGATTGTCCAGCCTTGAATAGATATCTTCTTGAGACACTTTGGCATATTTTTGCCTACAGTCCTTAAAAGAAAAATTAAAGCCTTTTTCCAGACGAGAGGACGTGAAGTAAAACCTGCCCCTTGTCTTTAACCATTTGACCCAGCAGGACGCATAAAAAGAAAGGTCTCACATCAGACTTGATTTCAGTTTAACTAATTAAAATGGAGCCAAAAAATGTTCCCCATGGCATTGTTTTGTATGTTTTTATGGTTTCTTATTCACTTTGTTGCTATTAAGAAAATCATAACCATCTACATATTCTCAGTCACTGACTGCGATTTCATGCAGGCAACTAAAGAATAAGCTTAAGTCAAAGTGTTTGCCTGTGGTGAGTGGTAGTGAGTCACTCAGTAAAATCAAACAGACACTTTGCTTCATTTTCCTGCTTTCTACCCAGAGAGCAGAGAGAGTATTTGCAGATGGTTTAACCTTTTCACTTCCACTTTTTTCACTGCTGTGTCTGCTGCTCGCTGGTTGTCATTTTTAAATTGCTCTTCACTTAGCTTTTCATTGTCTACTTTGTCTGGTCTGCTTCTCTCAAAAATTGCACCTCTGTGTTTCTTTTTGGTTTCTTTCTATTTACGTTTTGTTTTGTTATTTTCTTTGTTTTTTGTTTTGGTTTTCCTTTCTGAAACCCCATAAAGGCACTCGCACACACGCACAGCTTCCACGTCGTCCTGTTCCACCGCCGAAACCGAGACGATCCAAGAAAGGTGTGTCTCTCTGCAGATTGCGGCTTTCCAACTCCCTCCTTTCTTCTCCTCTCTGGTTTTCTGGTTTGCTTGTCTTTCACTTTAGCTTTTTACTCTTTCAGTTGCTGCTTCTCACTCAGCGATTTACGGAGGGGGGCTTATTACGTCAGCTGATGTAGTAATGAAATCAGAGTCTCAGCATCATGGCCAAATATTACCAATATGAAAAGGTTTCCTCTACGGTAGTTTCATATTCTGTAATTTAAGCCTAGTGTTACACATTCTATCTTATTGTTAATGAGTTACTCAGGATAACTTCATCTTTCCTCAGCAACATTTTATGATTTTGATTGTGTCAATAACACCTGTGCAACAGCTTCACAACTGTTAAGATGCACATACATGAGTATTGAGTCACTCTGGTCAGCTTTCATTGGATATTCATGTAATACACTGCAGAGATAGCAGCGGCTTGTGGCAGTATGCCGCTTATGAAATGATAAGTCATTTTGCCAGTATTCTGCTCCTCTGTCCCAAACGCGTTACATGAAAATCACTTGTTGAAGCATCCATCCCCTCTTATCACCATCTGTGACTTTTCGTACTCCACTGCGATGCCTGACACATACACTGTAACTTCAGACTTTGGCTTTTGAGGTCTAATTTGCATCTCCTATCGTTCTGCAATTGTGCTTATGCTCTTGTCCCTCACCTCATCTCTTCCAGTGGAGTCTGCAGCACTCTGGGAGGAGAGCATAGACTCCTCCAGCCAAGGTTTGTAGTTAGCCCTTTGACCCTCTCCCTCTCAGTTTGCACCTGCATGATCAAACGACGGTTTCAATATCCACTGCAGGCCAGCATGTGTTTACTTGATATTTTATGTATATAAGTGCCATTTTGTGACCTCTTTTTTTAATGGTTCTAGCCGCTGATAACATCAAGACTCACCTTCATCCATATCCATTAGGGACTGTTTGATTATTTTGGGGTATACTGAGGAATTTGGACCTTTGCAAGGATCTTCAATAAAGGAAAGAATATTAAAAATGCAGCTTCATTGGGATGCACGTGATCAAAATAAGGGAAAACCAATAGAATGGTATTTCTGAGAGTAGCATAAAGTCAAGTGATGTCTTAAGTTCTTAACCTCCTCGTTAACTCCCCGTTATCAATGTCAAGCAGTCCCTTCTCCTAACTCCTCTTTTCATTTCACAGTTCAAGTGGCATCATTTAGTCATCAAATCATTTCATTTCTCCTCATTTTCACTAACAATGTTGGGTATACTCTTCATCCCATGACAAATCTTTGCGCTGACCGATGTTTAAAAACAGCAGCTCAGCTCAAGCTGCCACAACTTTTTTGAGAGAAATAAAAGAACCAACTCTCTGCTAACCTCCTCTTGTCTTTACTTTTGTGTGTTTGACTGCAGTGGTGAGACTTTTCCTCAGCTTAGCATGACGCTGAGAGAGTCGGACATGCTGACACGAGGAGCTGCATGCTGATGAGCTGATTGGGATTGCAGTGATGTCCCACTCCTCTAATTATCAGGATGTCAGACTGATTTGTTTGCCCTTCTCTGTTTGACGGACAGATCCCAGCCAGACTGCTGCTGCGGCATCTGCGGGAAACCCGGCACCGGGAGCTCGCAGGATGGTCGCCATCTTTGATTATGACCCACGAGAGAGCTCCCCCAACACCGACATAGAGGTCAGGCTCGTACATGCATGATGTTCTTATTCAAGAGAACATACTATATGTGTAGTAGTAGTTTTATTCAATATCTGCCCTGTTTGTTATGGCTCTGTTCAGGCTGAGCTGACCTTCAGTGCAGGAGACATCATACATGTGTTTGGTGACATGGACGAAGATGGCTTCTTCTACGTAAGTGTTAACATGCCTCGTGAATTTGAAGTGATCTGTTTTTTAATCTTTTAATAGTTGTAGTGAGTCTTTTGTACTTCAGTTCCTAAAAAGTCCAATTCATCTTGTATTTATTCTGAAATCATTGTTAAAACTGCTGAGAAAATGAAATGCATAAATTCCTGTGTGCAAGAGCAGTCTTTCCAGAAAACAAATCAACACAAGATTAGATCAGACTTTAATGATTCCTACATTACAGCATACAGATGTAGAACTATATGAATGAAATAAATATAAACAAAATTAAAAAATTAAGTAAATTAGAGCGATGGCATCAAAAATTCTGTAAAAGATTGTGTAAACCTTTGAATAAATCTAGCATTGCCAATCCTTGATGTATGTACTATTTATGACATAAGTATAGGCATATAGTTATTAGTATGAATAATACATGCAATTTACATCATAATATATTAAAGAATAGAATGTTATATATAATCATAATATATATATATATATATATAATATTATAATAATATTATAATAATATATATATATATAGAGAGAGAGAGAGATTATATTTATTACAGAATATAATATAAAGATACAATCAGAACAATAAAGTAGCACTATAGTATTCTAAAGTAATGTGTGTGCAGGATGTGCTATGAAAGGTATCAGAAACTGAATACGAATTGAATTTCAGTTGTCTGTATCAAATACAGAGTATGGCTCTAGTTGAATTATAGACTTGTCTTTGTATTCGATTTATCTTCCAGGGAGACTTGAATGGACACAGAGGCTTAGTGCCCTCTAACTTCCTGCAGGCCTTACCAGCGGATGCTCCAGCAGAACTTCTCTCTGCTCAGCCTGCACCAGAACCCAAGAAAGAATTACAGGTAGCTCTGCATTTCTGTCTCCTGTCCTGCACTCTTTACACATACTTTGGTCATGTTCCCAAATCACTGACATCAAAAAGAAACTTTTTTTACTTTATTTTTCATCACTTGCACGTATTTCCAGATAGGACATTCTGTCATTTTCTGTTCTGTTTCTTTAATCCTGTCCTGTCGCATTTCTTCTGCCCCACTGTCTCCTGCATGGCCTTGTGCAGAAACAGAAACGAACTGTTCACTTTGAGACTTGACCGTAAGTGTTTTCAGATAGCACTACAGCTTCTCAGTGATCCACACTAGAGTCCCCTGTTCTCTCCCTGTTTATGTCCATTTCCTTCCACCTTTAACTGTAGTTCGTCACTGCTGATCCTACACGTACGTCTGGATTTAGTTTATTGAAACACAGGTACAAAAGTTGTGAGAGCCTCTTTCTTTATGTGTGTCCTATCCTAGTGGTTCCCTTTTGTATGATCATTTTAAACATAAGTAAGCTTTAGATATTGTTGAATAAAAATTGAGAGTGCAATATATTTGGCATGCTCATACTTAAATTTGCATTTTCCTCCTGAAGGGTACCGGGACGTCTTCTACAGAGCCACAGGATCCTGGACGCTCAATAACGGAAGAATCTTTGCATGCCCAAACAGAGCCTTCTTTCCCAGACCCAAAGGAGCACACAGACCTACCACCCGAACCGGCACCCACTGCGAGCCCCATGTCAGACCTGGAGTCTGCTCCAGGTCCAGCTGTTACTCCAGCTGCGGTGGAGGCCTGCTGCTCCCTCCCAGCCCCCCTTCCAGCAGACATCCCAATACAGACAGACTGCTCTGCACAAGTCAAGAAGAAGAAAGGCTTTTTCTCCAAAGGCAAGAAGCTGTTCAAAAAGCTGGGATCCAGCAAGAAAGAATGAGAGTCAGGACACCTGACTCAGGATACTCGCGTCACATTGAAAGCACTTTTTCTATCTTCACTGTTAGTCTCAGTCGGTAGTTGGTGCGGTTAGTGGCTGTCAGATCTAATAACCGATGATTTAAGCATTAGTAATTATACATTTGCCTTAGAGCACAGCTAGACCCAGCTGTTATACATAGAGAACTGTCAAACATCAACATACAGCTTACAGCATCGCAAGAGCATGTAGAGGTGCATGTTGACGTTTGCAAACACAAAGTTATCGTCTAGATACTTCCTAATTATCTAAGCATTTGCAGATTTTCCACTCATTAGTGGCTTTAATGCTTGATATAAAACAATGGATCAGATTTATTTAGAAGAGTCTGACACAAAATGATGTTGAACAACAGCTCCATGCTTCAGCCCAACGCAGACACAGCTAATTAAATATCAGCTTTAATGCTCATGTACTGGTGCCACTTTATTTATTTGAAGAAAACGAATAGAAGCTGCAGTCTATGTATCTCTTCTGTGTGACTATAAAGAATGCACTATCCATCCTGAATGGATGTATTTTAAATATGTCTGCTAGTCCCTCGCACGTGTTTCTCGTCTTGAAGAGTATTTATACAGTACTTTGTACAGAACATGTTATTTATTTGTAGCAGACTCTTGCCCTAGTCATCACCACATTGCATGAAGTGACGTCAGGGCAGGAGGTTAGTTGTACAAAGACGATCCACTTTGATATGTGTAGTTTAGACCTAATTTATTTGGGGTCATGACTGTTTGTTAAGTGGAACATGCTTTTAAATGTAAAGAATGTGGGAGAGTTGCCCTTCTTCGGCATGTGTGTGTGTGTGTGTGTGTGTGTGTGTGTGGGGTGGGGCTGTGTGGCTCTTTGTGTGTGTGTGTGTGTGTGTGTGTGTGTGTGTGTGTGTGTGTGTGTGTGTGTGTGTGTGTGTGTGTGTGTGTGTGTGTGTGTGTGTGTGTGTGTGTGTGTGTGTGTGTGTGTGTGTGTGTGTGTGTGTGTGGGTCGGTGGGTGGGGGGGTCGATGAAGTGGCTAAGTCCCCTGGTGAGACTGAAAACAGATGCCTTTCTCAGACATTTACACAGGAACTCATGATGTTTGTGACCACAGTCACAACTGGCCTAAATTTTGCTTACTACATATTTTCTTTGTATGTGTGTGTGTTTGTGTATGAGAGAGAGAGAGAGAGAGAGAGAGGCCTGCAGTCTTTGCAAAATGATATAGTATCAGGTGATAAGTAAGCTGCTCTGTTAGTTTAAAGGGTTGCTACTAATGATTATTATAAAATCATTATCAATTATTTGCTCTTTCAGTCTATAAAACATCAAAAACAGTGAAAAATGGTCAACACGGTTTCCTACAGCCCAATGTGAAGGTATCAGATGTCTCGTTTTGTCTGACCAACACTTGAAAACCTAAAGATATTCAGTTCACTATAATGTAAGACAAGGGAAATCAGCAGACTCTCACATTTGAGAGCCTGAACTCCATCAAACATTTGACAGTTTTGCTTAAACAATTAATTAGTTATCTAAATAGTTTGCAAATAATTCTCTCTCGATTGACTAATCCAGGGGTTTTCAAAGTCTGGCACTGTGGGCTACCAGAGACAACTGCGCCCCACTAACACCCCCACCGTGCCCCGAGTTTGAAAGTTGTTTTTTTGTCTGTGTCCAGAGGGCAAATATCTGTACGTGAATGGACGGAGGAGAGAGTGTTCCACAGATATAAGAGCCACGTTGATAGGACATGCTGAGCCTTAACACTGTCAAAACAATCATGAAAAAAACCATAGTGAACAACATAAAAAAACGTTCATATTAATGGATTTTGTCTGTTTGGTGGATAATCATGCTCTAAGTTTCAGAGCCACAGCTGCCATAATTAGATGGAAGTGGGCCCCTACCAGACAAAAATAAAAGCCCCTGTCCCTCCACCCTCGTCTGTTAGTTACCTGTGTGCAACAACTTGAGCCTCGTTTTATTTGTCGACATTTACAACTCTCCCACACGCCCTCGGCAGGCACCCTCCCAGCCCTTTGAAAACCTCTGGACTAACTGATGAATTGACTGATCGTTGCAGCTCTAGCAAATTTGCGCTCCAAAATCAAATTGCTGAAAAGAGTCTAGTGGGACTGAATATCCAGATTCGGGTGAAGCAGCGTCCTCAGACCACAGCATGATGCTAGTTAGCAGTTAGCAGCCTGATGCTAAACATACAGCCTGTCAGCCTGTGGGATTCCTTATGGTTTGAAGGCAGTAACGTACTTCTGCATACAACACCAACTAACACCAACAGCACTTGCTAGAACTGCACTTAAACCAAACAGTTTTCAGTCATGGCACTGGTGGTTTGTGGCACGACTAGACTGCGCTAGACTCGGCAGTAGGTGGTTTGCGTATTTGTTTCTTTTGCCTCAATGTTAGGAGTATAATGAAGTTCAACTTGTAGTGTGTGGATATTGGGTTTAGACAGGCTCAGCAGTGTTATAATATCTTTGTCAGCCCATGCAGCAGCGTAGTGGTGATTCTGTTTTTTTGTGTCCACACATTAGCATCATGACATTGTAGAGTGATTGGTCAAAGCTAAATAATACTACTTTAGCAATATAGCATATTGTGCACTGCAGTACTAGAACAAGAATAGAACCACGCCGTATCTTCTAATGCTTTGTGAAAGCTTTGATGTGAATGTGTGGAGCAGGCCTTAGTGTTCACATGCAGTGATTGTTCACTCGGCCTGATTGGATCTTTTGTCGGTGCGGCACAGGGCTCTTGGGTAACTTCTCAGGTTTTTACTTGTAGTTTCTTATTATTGCTGAGCCATCTGTTGACTCTGACTGTCGAAAACTGCAGATTATGCCAAAATCTTAGGTGCTTTGCCTGTTACCATAGCTGAGAGAGACCAAGCATCCAGCGGCACAGGGAGAAGTCGGGGGGTCGGAGCGGGGAGGTTTGTTTCGAAGATCAGACCCAATTTCGCGACAGAGTCACGCTTGATGACACAAGTTGGAGGCTGTTTTTTCTTTAATGTCATGAATGTTTTAATTGATTGTCAGTGTTACATAAAGGGAGCACGATGATGCCAAGAATAAATCGGGAGGGCAGTTTGACAAAGACACTTTAGATGTGACGTAGCCCAGATAGAGGTGCGACTGAGGCTGTACTGTATGTTGTTGTTTTTTTTCTTTTTTCTGTTTTTCTTGTTATGTTTTAAAGGGGGAGAGGATGCTCAAAAGTCGCCGAAATGTACAGCGAATATATGTATTGATCTTGTATTTGACGGCCTTTAATGCACAAGTATTCCTCTACCTGCTGTGTATTGAGTAGGCGGCTCCACTGTTGACTGAATAGGACCTAGACCCATGTAGGTAGTGTTTTAGCTCAGCTGATCATATTTAGCCTTACAAGAAGACCTTGTTTAGTCTTAATACGTTGTTTACAGGATGTTTATTGACTGCATGCATACCAATGTTATACCCATGTTCGGCCTTATTTATGTTACTGCCGTATTTCTGTTTTTCTAGGCTGACGTGTCTACAATATTTGAGTTGTAGATTGTCAATGCAGTGGAAGAAGAAGCTGTGGGAGCTTTCTGTATATAATGAACAGTGTTGGGACTTGTGGTATATTTTCATACAGTGCATGCAGTGCGGAAAACCTTTTTTTTTTTTTTTTTTGTCTTTCCTGACCTGCATTCATTGTTTAAAACCAGTGGAAGATTGACCTTTTATATATTACTGTTTTTATTATCCTTTTGGAAGCTCATCTGTAAATATTTTTGTTAATATTGTTTTTTCAGTTGTTTTTTTTTTTTTCTTTTTTCTTTTTTTTTTTGCATGTCCGAGCAGTCTCGATAGAAGGACGTTAAGCTAAAGATGTAGCACACAGAGGATTTGTTGACTTGAAATTGTGATGGTTTCTTTCAATATGGATCTTTTTACAGGAATAAAGTATGTATATTTTCACAGAAAACACCGAGTCTGAAACAAGATCCGTTCTCATTTTCGTCTTTATTGCATATCATGAAGATTACACATCACATGTACATGATTATCTCTTTTTCTCAGGACAGTTGAAACAGATAGATTATAAAATGGAGGAAAGAGTTGCAGGCTTTGCTCTGCGCCACACACCGCCCATGTGAAGTGACTGGGGCAACACTCTGGGTAACGTGTGGCCTTGCGAGACAAAGCAGCTTCCTCTTTTCTGATTTCCTGCGTGGGCGCCATGCCGGGTCTCTCCTCTCCCTGAAGCCAACAGTACACTCATCCATAAAGTAGGAAACACTACACTGTGGCAAGGAGTTTAGTAGTGCTTTCTACTTTATGGATGACTGCACTGTACATCCATCGCTCATCTTCCGTCTTCTCTCTTCTTCTGCACCTGCGCTCGCCTCTGCAGCTGCACACACATACCACCAACCCCCCGCCCAGACACACACTTGTACACCAAACTGCAACCACTAGGCCCAGTGCACACCCAGCGCTCAAACAGCCCTCGCTTTTCTCAAACCAGAAAATGCTCACTTCCTGATTTGCCTTGAAACATTTTTGCATGCATTGTGTTCCAAAGAACTCATTCAAAGTCAAGTGAGGCCTGTTAATATTTTTGTGCTAGACAAAAATCGGTCTGAAATTGTCCCTCGGTGCAGTTTTTGAGGCAAAAGTCAGAACTTAACCGCCCGAGGAAACGCTATCTGGAGGGAAGCCATTTTGGCAAGCATGAGTAAGCTTTTCTGTCTGAGCAATAACTTGGTACATTCAAAAGTCATGTAAAATAAGCCCAAGAATAACTGCAGATGTTTGTTAGCAGTTCAGAATTAAATTTAAGCAAATGCAAAGATCCAGTAGATACATTTAACACTTAAATAATAATAATATTAAAATGCAAAACTTTAAGTTTTCAGTTTTAAGTACAATGTTTTTTCATCCAAATTCCAAATGAACTGCTGAATAGAGGTAAGTTGACTAGACGTTTGATCAAAAATGTGTGGCGTTAATGAAATAAGCTTGAACACTGAATTATCTTTCATTATCTGACACATAAATTGCATTCAATCATTTTTACCATGTCGTCACAAATAATTCTAGCGTTAAATAGACAACACCCTCCATCATACTTTACCTCGACCTTCATTTTTTTTCTCTGTTTTAAGTGACGATTGTCCGGCAGCCTCACAGGTGTCTTCTGTCTGTCCAAGGAGTGGATGAAGAAGAAGAAGAAGCTGTCTCCTTTTGAACCCTCCACAACCACGTGATGTAACCACAGGAAGAGGTCTAACAGTCACAGCCGCTCTCTTTTCTCTTCTTCCGTCTCTACTCTGCTTTCTGCAGGCGCTTTTTTAAAAGCACAGACAGCAACTAAGAAGGTTTTCCCCCAGAAGACTCCACGTTATGATAATGACACCTGGGACGCAAATACCCTCGGCATTTAAGATTTTTTTTGTGTCAACTACAAACACTACAACATTCCGCACTTTCAATTGAATAAATTCATTTCTCTTGATCAATTTCAAATCAAATTCTTTTGAGGCTGAAGCTCAGTTTCTCCATGTCTGTAGCACTGTGATGCTTTGCCGCAGGCACATGATGATGTCATTTCTACTCCCGTAGACCTACTGTAGCTTCGGGCAGTTTTGTCCAGACACAGTGCAATGTGAAAGTTGAGTAATAAGCCCAGAATGAATTGGAGAGACATTACAACACACAATATGAGCTTATCTCTAGGTGAACGTGAACTACTTACAGTGTATTTTACATTTATATTTCACATGACGTCCAGCTTATTAAGAGTTCCATGACTTGTGTGTGTAATAATGCATCAATGCAGTACACATCCTGACATCATCTTCATTTTCTGCGAGCATGCCTCTTCAGAAGTCTACATGAAATAGTGCTTAGATGACGGATAGGTCAAACAAGCTTTGGTCAACTAAGTCAGGTACCTGTGTGAAGATGGTTTCACTGATAATCTCACTTTCTTTTACTAGAAATAGCAGTGTCTTCCATTCTTGTTCAACTGTTAAGTGAGGAAAACCTGAATGGTAAGTGTCGGCTCTTAATCACTGAAGTAGAGCCCACCACCCCAGGTGGTGTAAAAACGTCAGAGGTCTGTTCAGAATGAAACCCTTTCAACTGAAGTTGTAAAACACCAAAATGCATGATTAAAGGGTAGGTTCACTTTTTTAGGTTCAAAGTGTGTCCTCATTCAACACTCAGATGCTCATATGTACACTGAAAGTGTTACTGGTTGCTGTAGCTATTCCTCCTGTCCGTACTGGCCACAGAGAGATCCGCTTTCTAAAGCAGATTCAGTGTGAGTGATGGGGGACAAAATCCACAGTCCTCACTTCAGAATACGTTTTTACACATAACAAGGACTGTGGATTTTCTCCCCCCTCACTTACATTAAAGTTCCATTAAGAGGGGATCTCTGTGGCCAGTATGAAGGGGAGAAACAATCGTAGTGAATAAAAAAAACTTTCAAGGTACACGTGGGCATTTGAGTAAGGTTTTAAGATAAACTTGAAAAAATGTGAACTTATCCTTTAATGTGTAAGTCAACCACATCCTTCGGTTCAAAGATGACTTGTTTGCATGTCGACCTTTTCATCACCATGACTACATTACCTTTTTGTTGGTTTTCAAAAGTGAAAGGCCGCAGGTTTCAATTCCTCGTAAATGTAAATGTCCAACTGTAACTGTGGTTTCTCATGATGCTAACCAGGAGGGGAGTCGGGCAAGTCCCCAGACATTGGGTCAACACACCGTGAACGGTGGAATAACGCTGCACTGATCCCTTTGAGCAATTATGGAAATGCGAGTTTCACTTAAGAGAGCCCTGAAATGTCTCTGCTATATGTAGAGGACAAGCAGCAGTGGAATGTAGATAGGTACATTTACTCGAGTACTGTACTTCCTATAATTATTCGACAGCTTTAGTCACCACGTTATAAATTGATATTTTACATTTACAAAACACCGTGGGCCTACAAAATATGATGCATTTTTAAGGAGTAAACTACCCAATATTAACATCCCAGTACAATATTGAAATGCTCCTTACACGCTAATGCATTAGTAATAAAAATCCAATAATATATTACATAACAGTCTAAAACACGGGCTAATTTTTATGCATGAGTATATTTAGTTTTTATACTCTAAGCACATGTTGCTGAGAATAATGTAACAGAGTATTTTAACAGCAGCGTGATGATACCTTCACTTAAGTCAAGGAGTGCAATACTTCCTCCATCACTGATTATAAATGCCCAGCCTTTTTTCAACCCTAACTAACTAAACAGAGAACCAACTTTTCTCCGTCAATTCAATGACTAGTGCATTTTTTTTACTGCTCAGGTAGTTTTATAGTCTACTCCAGGCCACTACCAGGGTTACACAGCAGCTGGGAGCTGCCTTGTGAGCACTTCGACTGATTGCTGTGGTTTCCTCTTTTGGTAAACAACCATAACACAACGGTAATAATAACAACACTTTGTTTGGTTTATTATATAAGCTCCTGGTAAGACATAATGCTGATGTACACTCATGCAAGAAGCCTATGAACCGACACTGGTGGTAAATGCAACACCTTCCTTTAAGTCTCCCTACTTAGTATTTATGAGCAATATACACTGGTAGACACTGAAGAAATAGTTTATTAACTATAGTTAACAACAGTTTAATACTCCATTAGAGTTCAAAGTCCTGCATGCAAAATCCCACTCAAGTAAAAGTACAGAAGGTAGCTGCAAAGTGAACTCAAAGTATCAAAGTAAAAGAACTCATTTTGTCCCTGTCAGTGATATATTACAAGATACGACACAATTAGATTTTTAATCCTGATGCATTCTTGTGTAAGAGGCATTTTATCTTTGCAACTGCTCGAAGGAGAGTAGCTAGTTTTAACCACTTAGACCAGTGGTTTCCAGTTGGAAGGGTCACCAGATAAATCCGAGGGGTCATGAGATGATTCGTGGGAGGAAAAAGAGGGAAGCGCTTTTGTTTTGTTTATTTGATTTTATTAGCTTATCGTGTTTTTCTTGACATGAAATCTTACTCTGAGAAGTGAGCAGTAACTTCTGAGCAGTAAGCTGTCAGCAAAAGGTCGAAGAACGTCCTCTGAAATGCAGTGGAGTGGAAGTATAAAGTAGCAGAAAATGGAAATACTCAAAATACCTCAAAATTGCACTTAAGCACAGTACTTGAGTAAATGTACTCAGTTACCTTCCACCACTGGATTTAAGTTCCGTATGTGGGGACTCACATGGGAAGCGTGTGTGTGTGTGTGTGTGTGTGTGTGTGTGTGCGGTACACAACAAAGGCATTTGAGATGAAATGGTTATGATACAAAATTCATACAAAAAGATGACGGCAGCTGTTGTACCAGATAGATACTAGGAAAAGACATGGAGACTATGGAAGCCTGTTCTTATTGATTTATTCATTCTTTATTCGTGTAGAATACAAGTGTCACTTATGATCCTCCAATAGCATTAGAATGAAGACGTGTTGAAAAGATCCAGCATATGGTGTCCTTAAACGCCCCACATTTTTTTAGCCTTTAACCCTCCAATCTCCTGACCCCTGCCCTGCATTTTGCTTATCCCTGCCCTCGCCAGCTAACTGAGTCACCGGCCTCCACCGCAGGGAGAGTACACCAGCCCTCATCCAGCAGATGACCACCAGCATTCAGTCCTCTGTGCATGTGCCACTGAGGAAGTGATCCTAGCTCCCTGTGTGAGGAGTGCACTAAAGCTGGGGCCTTCTCAAGCCCGCACTGCCTCTCACGATAGACCTTATCTGGGCTGGCAGCCATTTCCCCTCCCTGCCTGCGCTCTCCAAGCTCCTCCTAGGCCAAGGCCGGGTGTCGACGCCTCCGAGCCGCCCAGAAGCTTAGATCCCTTCTAGGCCGGCAAGCCTCCACGGAGGCCTGAGCTGCTCTAAACTGGCTTCTGCACAGCAACAGCAGAAAGTAGATTTACTTTAAGAACTGTACTTAAGTTCAATTTTGAGGTACTTATACTTTCCTTGAGTATTTCCTTTCTATGCTTCTCTGTATTTCTACCCCACTACATCATTCATTTCGACTTAACAAAATAACATTTTACATTAATAAGTTTCTAAAACCTTTTTGGTTTGTGACCCCCCCTTACAGAAAACCTGTGTCTGGTTGGGGCCCCTTGTCCTGTTTCAGATATGCATGAATCGTTAGCAGTTCCACCAAAGAGCCATTTCCCCTCTCAACTCCTCACATGGTGCCATTTAACCCTCTGGAGTCTGGGCTCATTTTTTGTTAACTTTCTATGCGGTCATTTTTGTGTGTGCTGTGTTCAGCACCTTTTACAAAAGCCGACACAATGCATGTGGGGAGTGAGGACCCCCACACGCATTACGTCGGCTTTTTTTTTTCAGCCCAAGTCTGATTCATATTTGGGTCAATTTTACAGAGTACTAAGCTAGTATATAATAATATATCAATCCCAAGGGACATTTATTTGCAGAATGCTGTAAATCGTTTTATTTTTGAAATGTTTAGTACAGTTTGCTGATAAAACTTGTTCACTTAAGGATTTTTGAATGCAGCACCTTTACTTGTAATGCCGTATTTTTTACATTGTTGTACTGGTACTTAAGTGAGGGATCGGGGAACTTCCGCCACCATTGCAGCGTGCCAAATGTGACATACATATATCTAGATATGCCTTCACTGTAGAAGATGCCCTCCTTTTGTAAAAGGAATTACAATCCTTAAATATGACTTAAATACAAGCTGCTCTCAGTTCTGTAGCTGCTCTGTAGACTGCAAAAGAGAGGAAGTTCTGTTGGCCTTATGAAACACTCTCACATGCATCAGTTTGAGGGTGCGTGGCCTTGTGTGGGTAATGTCCATCTCCCATGTGAAATACATCCCCATAATTCCCTATCTCCACTTTATCCCCATCAGACAGAGCACATTTCAAGGCTGATTTGAAGAAACCGCCACTTACTTTTTGCTTCTTTTTTTTCCTAACAGAGGAAGCCAAGACAGTTTAAACCTTGAGTCAACACCTCAGTTTGTGATCTAATACTTTCCCTGAGCTTAAAGCCCTGACATATCCAAATAAGGGCAAAAGCCATGGTGTAGTGGCAAGCACCAATGAGGCTGTGGCAGCCAGGCCCTGTGTGTGTCCCTGTGTGTGTGAAAATGAAGGGCGTGCTCAGATGCCGGTAGAACACTTTTTGTGTAGAGGAAAGCGCATGGGCGGAGCTGAAAAAGCCTTCCTGACAACGCCTGTGGTGGTGGGAGTCTTGCAGCAGCGAGCTGCGCTCTCGGTTTTGTTTTTAGTTTGCAGCTCTCGTGAAATGACTTCAGCTTCTGCTGAAGAGAAGAGAAGATCAAGTTACTGGGAAAAAGGTCAAATAAATTCCACTTTAGTATGGAATTGTTTTATGTTACATAGCAGAAAAGGGGTAAAACTCAAAGATTTAAAGGGTGTTTGCACTCATCTATACGTGCACTCAGTCATGCATTGAACGCATATGGAGGAGCAGATATATTTCTCATTTGATTATCAACTGTCTCCGACCACTATACATTCTCTGCTGAAAGCGTCTGTGCTCCACTTGTGATGGGACAGATGAGACATATTTAACCTTCTCTGTATTTACAAGATAATTCGTCATACGGCTTGTTTTTTTACTCAGACAACATGACGACTCTCGGTTTAAGCAGTGACTGGCTGGCTCTGATTGAGCTGAGGATCGTCGTTTTTGTTCAAAATTCACTGTGAATTTCAGTGGAATCAAGTCTATATGGCAGCACATGCAATAAAATGTTTGAACACGTTTTCCTGTTCAGATTCATAGGGGTGAAGGTATCCCAGCATGCACTGGGCAGAAGATGGAGGAGTAACTCTGAAAGATTATCACTCCAGGACAAACAGCCTTTCAGTGTCTCTCGTCTACCTGAGCTGCATGTCCACTGTGTCACCCAAACACAATAGGAACTCAAATTCAATACAATGTATCCTCTTCCGACCCAAAACTTTATTTTACAGCGTTTCCAAACAAACTTATGAGGCACTTTACATGGTCAAACTGAGATTAGTTACGATACGATTTGTTGTTCGTGTGTACTGAGAACAAATCAAATGTGAAATGTGTCAAAAGTTGGGTGAGTATTACTATGAAAATGCAGTATTAATGTTAAAAAAATTATGAGTAACCGGGCTCATCACTAAACACAGTGTATTCACAATGGAAACACATACATTACGCATCAATGTCTGCCTAAACATGTCCATTGTGGTCATCGTGTCTTTTATATGGCAGCAGTCGGGAACAATGTAAGCATTACAAAGACCGTTCTAAGACACAGGAGATTTTAAAAAAAACAAAACCAAATGGGATGAGTGGAGGGATGGAGCTAAAAATAAAATAGTAGGACAAGGACATGTAAAAAAAATAAATAAAATGAAATGAAATAAAACAAGAGGAATCAAAACAAGGGCTCTATGAGGCTCTGTGAACTAACTCGAAGATTGTAACAGTGCCTAACCATGCTAATCTTGCTGTACAGCTAAATTAGTATTTCTCATGAACTGATAAATTATTGATGCTGTGTGTAATAATGCATTGGTATCCCGGGGCCACCACAGTGACCGCCGAGATTTGTAATTGTTTCAGAACCTTGTCAAATTTAGAGCACAACTTGGTTTGTTTTTTTCTTTTTAATCAGAGCTAGCTTCCTAAATTCTGCTCTGTCAGTTATCTGCACTGCCGTTTCACTGCTTACTCTAAATGAGCCTTATCGATCTGTGAGCAGCAGTGGAAAATAACTAACTGCATTTACTCAAGTTACAATTTTAAGGTACTTCTACTTTTCTATATTTTTACTCCACAATTTCAGAAGGAAATGTTGTCGTTTTTGCTCCACTGCCTTTATTTGATAGCTATAGTTACTAATTACTTCATATATATATATTTAAAATACATTTTAAATAGATTAAATAGATTTTAGTACACTTAGTACACTTTTGAATTCAGGACTTGTAGGGAAGTACATTTTACTATGTAGTAATGTTACCTCTGAATGCTTTCCTACACCACTGTCTTTTAGTACAGGTAACATTTTCATTGTTAAGTGCAAACTGAAAGGGATGAAGAGACAGAGAGAGTCCTCCCACGCTGTTGTAACCTGCTTCTAATGGAAACCACGCTACAGGCCTGCGAATGGGCCAAGACCAGTCTACATGAGCCACTCGTACACATCCTGCAGTACAAGACATCAGTACAGGCAGAGAATGCAGGCACAGCCTTGTATCTCTCTTGAGCTGCAGTTTGACAGACGAGTCAGTTCGAGTACATTTGCACGTTTCTTTGTAGAGGCATTAGATAAGAAATAATGATTCTATCGTCATTAAGAATAGATGCATAAAATTTCCTCCTGATATATTAAAATTATTCAACATAGATGTTACTTTCTTGTTCATGACAGTAAAAAAAACAAACCTTCCTGTATATAATATCCTAGATACATTTACCTCTTTATGCTGTTTTCACCTCATGTTATTTTAATGAATTCAAAATCCCTGCTTGCAATAAATAAAATAGATTTTTCTTTATTTTTTATTATAAGTGCCCAGTGAGTTGTGCCCTGGTAGTATGATAGAGGATCCTGAGATAGAGCCTCATTGCTTCACTGCTTCAGTGCTTCACTTCACTAAACCATAGCCTCAGATATTTCTTTTTTTTTTTTTAATCAAAGAGTGGTTTCACTAACCATGCCTTTGTAACCAAATATCAGCACCAGGTGCCTGTGCAATGAAATAGCAACCAATAAAATCTAAGAAGACTACATCAAGAGCTTACTGTGCCCATTTACAGAGATTTAAACAGTCCTCGTGTGCATGACCCCGGCCCATCAGGTTATAGTGAAATTACATAAGGCCCGCACCCTCTGGCAATAAAAATGTTCTTCCTAAACAGTAATATAAGCCAACAGTGGAGTGCGACGCCTGATACACACAGCGGTACAGGATGACACCCTCTAAGCCTGTTATTCCGTGCAGGCTACTGTACTATGAAACACCAGCCTCAGCAGTTACTGGAACTGAAAATAACTTTAAAATTTAAATGGAGATACTATTTCTGAGAGACAGTAGGTGAGAATGTATTTCTTGCACTGATAGTTTGGTTTATACTACCCCCTACTGGCAGTGTGCGCTTCTGCACGTAATTCTGGTACTCAGTAAAAATCTTGTGGCCTAAATAATAAAGTACAGGAGCAGTCACTGTTCAGAGTCCCTCCCCTCCCCTCCGGTGTTTCAAATCAGTCGCTAGTTTAGTAGTTAGAGACTGCAGTGATTTCACAGTGAATACATGGACTCGATGAACATCGGGACATTGAGTAAAGTCTATACAAAATTTCATGGAAATCCATCCAATAGGTGTTGAGATATTTCAGTCTGGACCGAAGCGGTGGACTGACCAATAGTACCATCCATAGAGCCCGCTGTTAGTGCGGCTAAAAAAAAAATAAATCATACATTTGTAGATGAAGCTAGGTCTGTTCTTTTACGTGACTTCACCTTTTTGCTTCTCAAGAGCAAAGCGTGGTGGTTAGTCAGTCGAAGGAACACCGAATGCTGTGTCATCCTCCAGTCAGTCTCACTGTGCTGAGCCTGTTACTCTTCCAGGCAAAAGGGGGAATTATCTCAATACGCCCGTTTGAGCAAATGAGTCACTGACTTGTGGGTCTCTATGGGTTTTGTGTTTGTTACAGTTCATTCAGGGAATCATAGTTGTTTTTCTATGAAAGTTTTCTGGGGAACTTACGCTGTACTGTATCAGCTTCAGCACTGTGACACCCTAGAACACATCTGACTTGTATACCGAATAGCAGTCTGCTTTGAGACTCACTGGGAGTGTTTGCTTAAAGTGAGAAGATGGAGAACTGTGCTCCGCCATTGTACATATTCCTGACCTTTAATAAGTAAATCTCACTGTGTTTACAGCTTAGAGATGCATAACAATCAAAAACAAACAGTGATATTCTGACAACTACTCACATTTCTTATAAAACAACTTTTTTTTTCTCAATTATTAAAAGAAATAAGAAATATCCACATTTTCTACCCTATAATCACCCGAGCTAATATTTCTAATCGCAACAAAAAACAGGAATTGAACAATCCCAGTGTGTAACTTCTTCCTGGGGTTGGTGCTGCAGTACGATACTGCTCTAGTGTGGCTAATCAGATGACATAAACTGGAAGCAGTCAGGTTTAGGTCTTCACCGCTGTATCTCTGGATTTGTAAATCACTCCTCTGCTTTTCAACTCTCTCACCACACCTTCAGACAAGGAGAAAAAGAAAAAGGGCTACGTAAACAGCAAGGAACTCCAATCAAGAAAACAGCCACACATGTACTTTCTACATGTGCCTAATTTGCTACATACTGAGGCAGTACAGTTAGGTACCTGGAGGTAGTCTGCCTGTCACTGAGACTGCATATACACCTGGTTTGAAGTTGCCTGTAGGATGGAGCACAAAATATACACAACTGTTATGACTCGCATAATACTACAAAGTGAAACTAACTTGAGACAATATTTCAAAACTTAGGAATTCAATTCATGCAGCTTTAAGTAGAGGCACACATCATTACCTATCCTCTGCCATTTAGCTACCCAGCTGTCCTCGGGACTCATCATGGCTATCACACTGTGAACATACAGACAGTAATGGTAAACATAATGGAAAAAAACTCAATGTGAGAGTGTTGGGATAATCGGTGCTACGTCCATGTTTACCCATCAAATGAGGAACTTGTGCATTCGTAAACCATCTCTCGGTTCCCCTTCATCTGGAGGTAGGACTCACAGTTGTCACAGCCGTCATATTCAAACTGGTCAATGGTCTAAACAAGACAAAGAGGAGATGAGTGAGTGGGTAATATGTTATGTGAACTCCGGACAAATGACGATAAACAAAATATGAAAAGTAAGAGACAAACTACTTCAGATACCAGCAGACCTGTGTCAACAGTCACTACCTAACCAAAGGTGGAGTAACTATGTATTTTAGTTTGTGTACTAGCTTAGTGCGTGTTTTGAGTTTAGCTACACAAACGTGGCTTGTTGCAAGACGAACACACTATGATCAAGTGCCTATCACATGAGGAGTTCCATCAGTCTCTCAGTGTTATTCAGTTAATAAAAGTCATCATGAATTCGTCACTTCAAACCTTCACTTCAGGCATGAGACAAAACAGGAGGAAAAAGCTGCGCAGAGAGCGGCTGGCTAGCTAGAGAAGCTAGCTCAATATTTCTTTCTCGCAGTTCTCAATTTACCTTCACCAGCGAGCAAAGAAGACACGCTCGCAGATGGCGCAGGTCTTTGGGGACAGTCTCCAATGCCATTATGTTAAGCTGCTAGAGTAAAAAAACACAGAAATACCAACCAACCAAACAGATCAGTGTTTTGAAAGTATTCCTGTCGCCGGGGAATTACGTCACGTGTGAGGACCTAGACGACAACTAGCACAGGGGTGTCGGTGTACTGCGCCTGTCTAAAAGTCAACATATAAAATAAAACGCGCAATTACAGGGATTATGCTTGAATTGTTTTGCATTGTTACACAATGTATATTTGTTCCACTTCGTTCAGAAAAATTGTCCTGAATATACTGAGAAGCAATTTTATTAATGTATTTGAAACATCTCCATACCAGTGAATACCTTTCAATAATACTAAAACATTAAATGACACCCACTGCTGATTTCTGTACAAAAAAAGAGAGATAAAAGTTTCCCTCTGAATCAGACATTCCTTACTAATCCTACTTTTACTAAAATTTAATTTTAATTATTACTACACCACTACCTGTTGATTTTGAACACATTCCCGAGTTTGGCTGTGTAGCTTTATGCATTTTCAATGAACTGTTCTTATGTTGTCTGTTTTCTTGTTTTATTTTTGCTTTTTTAAATCTTATTCTTAATATAATTATTATATAACTGTATTGTTATATCACTTATCACTGTAATCAAAGTCACTATATTACATACAAAGCATGTTTAAATACTATTTATATTAAATCAGCATTCATTTAAATAGCTCTGGCATTGTTGTAAGCCACATTTGAAATTTCAACTGTTAAAAAATACACAATTGGCTAAGATTCACAGCTTGGGAGACCATTTATGAGTAAGAGGGTGAAGAGAAATGACCAAATCATAAAGTTGCTGTAAATTCATGCTGCTCTATGTTCATTCACTTCGTTCATGGTTTTATTTATGTTGCTATTTGTTGTAATTCTGCGTTTTTATACAACTCAGCAATGTTATCCAAATACTTTTTAAATGAAATTATGTTCAATTTACTGTTACTTAAGTACATTCTGACTGCAGTAATTGTATTTCTCTTGAGTTCACTTTCAGCTAAAACAGTTGTCCGTGGCCACCTGTCACTTTTTGCATATGTAATTTCTAACTTCTCTGCTATGGCGAGTAAAAATCTCTGCAGTGAAAAAGACAGCACAGAACTGAGGCTGATATGGTGTATGATGAGGATAACAATGGTGGACTTAATGAGTATCTACAACAGTAAGACTGGAGACTAACGCTGAAGGTGAATGTTGAAATCTGGTTGTGGATATTAGCTGCACCCTCATCGGGTAATGGACCTGTCCTCACTATCTATCTATCTATCTATCTATCTATCTATCTATCTATCTATCTGTCTGTCTGTCTATCTATCTATCGATCTATCTATTTCAGCAACAGGCTTTGAAGAGAGGTTTTTCATACCTCTACATGGCTCCCTTATTTTATAAACTCGAGATATTTCAACTTTTAATTGCGGCTAATATCTCCAATTGGTGGAAATTTACTCAGGTACTTGTACCATGGTTAAGAATTTTAATTCTATGTTGTTTTATACCTATACTCCCCTACATTTCAGAATGAAATAACATGCTTTTTATTGGACTGTTTGTACGAGAGCTATTGTTACTATTTACAGATGAAAACATTTAATACAAACACGTTCCTTACAAAATATGGTGTTATCATATTCATCAGCATCGGATAATTAAATAAAGCCCATAATTTAATGTATCACAATCTAAACCTATGAAAGTAAGGAGCACTTTTAAAGTTACTTTGCTGCTAATGCTTGAAGTAACATTTTGAATACAAGACTTCAACTTGTCATGGAGTATGTTTTAAGTTGTTGCATTGTTGAACGTGAATACCCTTTTCCACCGTGGATCTGTCCAAATCAAATGAAGGAACAGCTCGTAAACCGACGGACGCTGTGGAATCCTGGCGGTTGGCCGCAGTAGTTTGGACCGGACAGTTTCAACGGTCCGGGAACTCCCAACCGTTCTGAGAGAACAGAACAGGGTCATCTGTGGCGATCCAGGTACGGTTATCGTGGTATTTCTTTCTTTTTTTTTCGTGTAAGATGACCCCAAAATTACTCGGCAATGTCGAAAGAATTTACTGCAACATTAACTACCAATGCTGTGCTAAAATAATTCGAGATGCAGCGTCGGTCGTTGGGGAGCTAACGTTAGCTTGTTGGTAGCTAGTGCTAGCTGAGTAAGGCCAACATTAAAAGTTAGCATTTTGTATGCATAGTGACTTTGAGCACAGCTAGAAATTTATAGCTTTTTTTTTAAAGTTAACCCTGCCAAAAATGTTAAAAGTTTTAAGAATGGAGCTTGGTTAACTTCGTGAGGGTTTTCAATTTCAAATTCAAATTTTTCAAATCTTCAATAAATTGAGACTATATATTTTTTTTTAACCACTCCTAGTTAAAATTATGAAAGTGTGCCATCTTAGCTCGGTTAAACTACTTCATAGGTAACTATATAACTGGTAGTAAATGTGTTATGGTGGATTATTAACTAGCTAACTACCTAACTGCTGACAGTTGGCCCGATATCCAGATGAGTTTAAGCCCGTGTTCACTAGCATTACCTCCGTTTCCAGTTCTACAGACAAAAGCATGGATGTTGGCGAAAGTTCCCTCCCAGACACTATCAATCCGAACAATTTCCCTGCCAAACTGTGGCGTTTGGTGAACAACCCGGCCAACAAAGCCATCTGCTGGGACAGCCTAGGCGAGGTCGTCATCATTGATCAAAAGCTCTTCGAGAGGCAGATCCTGTCTCCCACCAGCACCCCCTCGGACAGCGCCGATGCCTTCAAAACGACCAACTTCTCGAGCTTTGTCCGCCAGCTCAACCTGTATGGCTTCAGGAAAGCCGACGCAGCTATTAAGGACAGCCATCATCACACCAGGGACAGCGGGACTTGTCATCATTTTTACAACCCAAACTTCAAGCGAAACCACCCTGAACTTGTCGTGAGTCTGAGGAGACTCACTGTCGACAACAAGGCCAAGCTACAAGCTGGTCTGAACGTGAATTGTCGGCCTCCGAGTCGATACCAGAGACACAGCGGGGGTGATGATGGCAGAGACAAAGAAGTGAAAAGAGGCAAGTGCCACTGCATGACTTCTCATGGCTGCTGGGAAGAAGTGGTAGAGTGAATAATACTGTAAAATTAAACTATTTCTTAAGCCTGTCAATGACTGAAAAGGACTTGCAAACCCCACTTTGAAAACTACTAAAAATTCGAATCCTGTATCAATTTTCATCTGAACCAAGCATCAATTAGCAATTTTAATTCCACAATCCAGTGTTTTAAATTTCAATACTCACTGTCTATAATCTTGCTATCATGCGTTCCCTTTTCCTTTGCTTTTTCTGCAGGAAGTTCACTACTTAGCCCCACACATCAGGAGTCAACTCATCCTTACTATCCACATAAAGCTCAGGCCACGACAGCACACAATGGAACCCCAGTCCCACCACGATATCTGAGAAGGGGTCCTGATGCAGCTCTTTCTCCTTCTGTCTTTGCTACAGACAAAGGGATACCAGTATCTTTAAGCCACCACTACACTGGTATAGCCTCAAGCTTCAATGCTGTGCACATTCAGCAGGGTTTACTGGCCCGTGCAAACCATGGAAATCCAAATGTCAGCACTTTTAATTCTCGTAATGCACAGTCTCAGCCTGGCTACTATTCCCCAGGTGAGCATGACATCAGTTAACCTGTTATGAACACTTTTTTACATCACTTAAATTGTACATGACTAGAAAGAGATACTTTAGCTAAAATGTCCTGATAATGTACTAAAATGTATTAGCAAGGATCTGTATGTTGAATAAATGTTAATTTTTAAGTATGAATGCAAAAAAAAAAAAATGTAGGATTCAACTCTGGTAAGGGCCTAAGCCAAAACTCTACATTTTATGATGTAAAATATTCTTCATTGTTCTTCTTCTTGAAGTTTGCCAGTGCTACCATCCAAACCTTGTGGCATCACATATGACAGGTAGTGGGCTTCAGACAGGGCCGTTCTCCCCCCATAGTTATTACCAGGCAGGTGAATTGGAGTGTATTCACTCTGTCATGTAATCAGTTAGTCTACTCACAACAAATCTATGATCGATCAAGAAAGATGAGTATTTTTAGCATGTACTGTGTCTAAATCATATATTTTTATTTCACTGTTTTAGGCAGGATATCCTCTGAGTGTGTTGTGTCATGGGGACCACAGCGAAGACTTAAAGAATAAGGAAAAACAGGAGGTGAAAAAATGTGACATGAACTTGGACACAATTTTCCAGATTGCTGATGAAGTGATGCAAACTCCACCCAATAACTGCCTTGTTAAGGTTGTGACGCCAGAGAAGCCAGGCCCTGTGTTGGAGTTGTCCTCCAACACCTGTCACACCATGCTGTGTGACAACCCTGCCAGTATCATGAAAGCTAACCTTTTATGTGCTGGACCCACCATAATGGCTGTGTCAGGCAATGTTGAGCTAGTCACATATGGACAGCAGGAGGAATCTGTGGTTTCAGTGCCTGAGCAAATGCCTGAAGATGCCATATTTGAGGTAAGTCTCAAAGTTAAATGTCTTCAGGAAATCTACAACTGCAATACAAATGTACATACCCTATAAAATATAAAAAAACATCATTGATGAACATTTCTATTTGCAAACTGCTAGACAGACGTCACCCAGTCTTTCCTGGCAGTTTCTTGCCTTTAAAAAAGATCAAGTTAAATGTCTTCAGGAAATCTACAACGTTATCTTTTTTTAAAGGCTAGAAACTGCCTGGAAAGACTGGGTGACGTCTGTCTAGCAGTTTGCAAATAGAAATGTTCATCAATGATGTGTATTTTTATATCTTATAGGGTATGTGCATTTATTAGAGAATGTGTAACAGCTTAGTAGAAGACCTGTGCATTATTTTCTGTGTTTTACTCTGTGCCCTGGTAAGGTTACCAGTGATGATGCAAAGGACACTGAGATCATAACGGTCAAGATCAACGACACTAACTTTGATCCCAGTCAGGCTTAAACCGGCAGCTGCATTGGAAGTCAACCAAATCTTTAGGTAAGAAATTGCTGAACATTAAGGCAGCACATTCAGAGTAGAACTAGTGGAAGGAAAGAATTTAAAAATCGAATGTATGTTTGCAAGTCATCACTGCAACAAGTTTACTGACAGTTGGTTATATTTCTCATTTTAGATCTCAACATGTTGATGTGATTGGCATGTGACAGGGTGTCCTGAGGATGTGATGTGTAATAGTGAAGTTTTCACTATTACCAGACTTCAATCTCTACTTTAATAATTATTTGTTGTGAAAAGGTTTGTTGCATTTGTGTGCTCTAATTTAAAACATTTTGAAAAAGTAGTTAAATGTTGTATATTTTATTGTTAGTGACTTTGGATGATACATTAATTTGAGTCATATTTTTTATTTCTCTAAGAATTAGAATTACTTGTACCATGGTACATTTTTAAAAATTTTAAGACAAGATTTTACCTACATTTACCCACATTTTTACACAGTATTATCTAAAATGTTTAACCAACTTGTGATTTTCTTAAAGAATTGTAATTTAAAGTATGATTTATACATATTTGCAGCGGGAAGTCTACCGAAACTCAACCTCTGCTCATTTTAATATGCACATTTTTGACTTACATTTTTATAACATAAGTGCTGTAATGGGGGAGAAAATGGGAGAGAGAATTAAATAATTTTATGAAAACATTATTTAATATTCTAGTGATTGTTTGCTTTGTGGTAATGACCAAATGGTGGTGGTATTTTCCCCACCTTTTTTATTATTCACTGGATCTCTTAAAAGGTGCACTGTTTTTAAACATGTAATTGACGTATTTTAAAGGTACATGTGTAAAAGTATCGTTATTAAAATGCAAAACAGTTTCGACAACACAGCTGGATGGTTTATTTATGTGTACTTCATGTCTTGGCACTGCAGCCGGGCACAGAAGGTGTCTGTGGTTGTGTAGGATTTTGTACACTAGAGGGAGCCACTCACTCGTTTTTCATCAGCGCTGCTGCTGTGTGGCTGCTCCTCCCTCAGCATCTAATGCTGCCTTCAGGTGCTATTCAGAAGCTCCTTTTAATTTATTTCTTTAGCTTTTTCCCCTGCTGTAAGATTTACTTGTTTTTTGATGTAAAAATCGAAGCATGTAAAAAGTAAATTTGACTGAAAATAGAAAGAATGAATGCGAGCTGTAACTGCTACCTTGCATTTCCAATAGTAGCATTATAGCAATAACATTAACACCTGTAACACAATTATTTTACAATGCTTCTCGTTCGACTTAACGAGACAGTTGGCAAAAATGACCCCTTCCCAAACACATAAGTACTTTTTTTCCGTCATTTGGGTGCAGATTTAATAAAAGCCCAATCTCCGACAGCACGCGAAGGCAGCAGGACAGTAAGCAGGTAGAGACTGTCAATGAGATCCCAGGGGAGCGAGAGAGAGTCCGGGAGGTAGACTTTTGGGACGGTGTCATAACTGTATGTACACTCTGTCTTTCCCCTTAACAAATTTAAATTGGGAATCACGAGGAGTTTGGAGCACTTTTATTCCGTACTTTTTGTAGTGTTTCTTCTCCGTTCTCGTTGATGATTTTGATAAAAGATTCATTTTCCCCTCGGTGTTCTCAGGAGGATCGTATCTAATTTCTCACAATGCAGCGGAGGCACTGAAGTCAGGAATGCCTTTTTTCCCCCCCTCGTTTCTTTCTTTTTCTTTTCCCTTTTTAAGCAGTGAATAGGTATAAATGAGTGCCGACTGTAGCAAATAGGTTGATGGGTCTGTTACAGAAGTCGCTTTGGTTTTCGGACCTTGGTATAATTACCAAGTTAGACGTGAAGCGAGGCAACGGTGCATTTTTTGGGGTTAATAATAAGAGAACGGTGTGCAGAATTTAACGACTTCTTCGAGGATTATTTTTCGCAACTTCTTGGTTGTCGAAAAAAACAAAACAAAAAAAAAACCCAACCAACTTTGGGGCACTGCATTATCTGTCAGCATGCCTTATGAGTTTCCGGCGGCAACCTGTAACCCAGCCTTTGAAGTTCAAGTCGTCCCTCTCCAGCGTTTTCGGTGGATTTATCCAGAGAATGTGGCGCCCACGCGACTCGCCGCCTTCTGACGCTGTTTTGTCAACTCGCGTTCGGTCGCAAAATGTGATTGTAAGGCACAGGGACTGGTGTACACTGTAATAAGAATAAGAATAATAGAAGTTCGGAGACGAATGAGGATCGATACGCTGGTGCCAGGACCTGCCCTTCTGGGAGAGGATACAACAGTTCAACTATAAGGCAAACACGTTACAAATGAGGACATTGGTTGTCTGTATCACGAAGACCGGGGTGTTGGAAACCAATGCACACTTCAACGCAACGTGTGTTCATGGTGCATTTGTACACGCAGTGTTTCGCCACCCACATAAATGACACTGGATAAAAGTTCCCTATAGCGTGTTTTTATCTAGGAAAGATATCAGTTTTCTCTGCCGAAGGGGTGGGCTCCATGTGGGCACTGGGTGATACGCATTTCTATAACGTGTAGAGTTTGAATATTAACTCTGGTGCTGAATGGAAGTTTGAGTTATAAGTTTGAATAATGCTGGCCATCCTCCAGCTTTAAAAAAAAAAAAATTGGATGGTATTCATTTCGCAGTAGTCGCCGAGGCAGAAAGAAGAAGTTGGACGTATATTAATATTTCCTTGTTTATCCGCGGTGCTTGCCTGCTTTGAAGTCCACCATGTGCGGCCGGGCACCGCCGCTACAGCCGAGGCCATGACCGTCCCCCTGCGGCGCCTGGCCGGGCTCTGGCCGTGGCTGCTCATGGCGGCCCTGCAGGTGGTGCTGGGCCAGCCGGGCCTGGAGTCCGAGCGGCCGGCCCTCCGAGCGGTCATCAAGGTGACACTGCTGAAGAACGAGCCTTCGGGGAAGCCTATCACCCTGGAAGGGGTGTTCGTGGGAGGAAGTGCCGGCTACGCGGAGGGAAAACTGATGCAGGTAAGGTGAAATAAATAAGTCTCTGCCCTGACCACGCCAGGGCTTCCCATTCTCACTTTTCATGTACCCCGAAACGACTAAAGAAAGGGAATTCCCTCGGGTTTTCAGTGGGCAGGGTTGCAGGGGTGGGCATCTGTTGTCAAGAGTTGTACAGCTGTTCCACGCCGCCAAAAGTGTCTACAAGCGCCCCTGTGAAGTGAATAGCGGTTATAAAGCTGTTACGGACTCAAAGCCTTGCTCATAGAGGCTTAAGCAGTGTGGGAATATTTGGTCTTTGACCAATGTATTGTATTTGAAGAACCGTCTTAACCACTTGGCATCCCGAGGGCCTTGATATACATTTAGATTGGCCCCATTGCTCTGATAACCATATTGTCCCAGGGGACCCTCCCATTGACAATTTCATTGTAGAGGATGTTTTACTGTTCTTCTATCGGTGCAAATGGACGGATAATTGAGAGACTCAGATTTTAGATCAGGATTACTAAACATAGGTGTTTTCCCATAGTAGGATATTGAAAAGATATCGATGAAGTTCATTTGCATTATGCCTTTGGACCCCCTCTAGAGATCCAGTGCACTAATCTCTACCTCCATTACTGTTGGACTATGTCAACTGGAGAGAAATAATTCATCGTCAAAAGCCCATAGATTTACAGGGGCTCCATGTAAAAAGCTTTAATTTGACAATTAGTTTTCAGAACACACTGTCCTGTCTTTCAGTGCATCAATCCCTCTGTGGAGTGACTGTTGGACCCACATGTTTCCCTAACCTTAAAAACAGTTTACACAGTATCCACCGTCTGAGAAACCAAATAATGTTAACACCTGTACTTGTTGCTTTATGCCATCAAAATATTGTAGTGACCAAGGGTGACAGCACGCTGTATGTTTCCAAGAGCTGCTCACAACACTACCCTTTCCACTCAGCACTCAGCATGTGGTGACAGAATATCTAAATTCCTTTAACAATAGTGATGACATACAGGTGTTATTGAGGTTAGTCTGTTTTCAGTCTATTTTTACTTCCCTGACAAACATGGGTTTGGTTAAGGTTGCCAACTTTTGTAGGTGTATCTTTTCTAAGGTTACAGCTTTGTTTTGCAGTAACTCTTTATGGCATCTAAAGTTCTTCCAATATTTTTAATATCAAGGTGTGGTCAAAGACTGCTAGACAACATAGCAAATCATGTTTAGACCCATGCAAACCTATCGTTTGGGCAAAAGAGTTTTTGGGGTTTTTTTTTTTTTTTTTTTTTACCATTTAGAAAACAGCATGTCATTACCGTGCAAATGTGAAGTATGTAGTCTATTCAGTGTGCATATTTAGGATTCAGGAGTGGATTAAGGTTCCCAGGCCATAAAGCTTGGTTGAGTCCATTTATTTGCCGTTTCCAAAGAAACAGGACGACAGATATGAGGTACTGTAGGATCTTGTCTCTATTCACACACCAGGTGTGGGAGGTTTTGTGAATGGCAAGCCAGATGCTGCAGTTTGCCATAATTGATAAGGATTTGCATGGCTTCTCCACGGAGAAAGCCCAGTATTAGGGGCGGTGAAAAGCCATTGCTGTTTTCCTCTCCAGTTAAAACAATTTGACTTTAATGTTTCTGTGTGGGATGTTGGCAACATGTTATAGAGGCAAAACACAGTGCAGCTGAGATCAAAGACACTTCCCCCTTCAGGGATTTCCAGGTTTGTTTAATTTTTTCCCGTAAAACCTTGCACAGTTTTTGTAAAGATATGTAGGACCAAATATAAATGTTCTTTCACTGCAAAAAAGATATTACCCCCCTGTCACCAGGTCTCAGCAAAGAACTTCAGCAACATTCTGTACATACTAAGGTACAGTGCATATTAAGCTGGCACATGGGTGACAGGGCTCGATCAAGATTGTAGAAGTGATATCTGCCCGTATTTCCCTAAAGGTGTGAAGGAAAGTGCACCAGTACCATAGTCAACTAATACTTTTATCTCTGCCACAGTCAGAATGGCGACAGTCTAATCCTCTGCTGATAAGATCCCTGTTTTTTCTTTCTTTTTGCAAGCTAAAAAGTCAGTAGAGTTGGTTTTGTCTGCTCCACTGTTTTCTTGTTTACCTAAGTCAGACTATTGATTGTGGTTCTGTCCAAGGCTAAGAAGGTATGGTTTTGTCAAACTCTCTCTTCCAAGGCTGTTCCCACAGTGCACAGAGGTGGTGTTGTGCTGCAGGATGCTCTTTGTGGCAGCTTAGGCCTGTTCCAACAGGTCCTGATTGCCTCCACAGACTGCTTTACAGTTCCCACTTTATGTTCTTGTCTTCCAGTGAATGAGGGGGACGAAGGCTGGGAAGGAGGTTGAGTTCCATAGATAGATTCTCTACCTCACAATGTCCTCTTTTTATCACAGATTATGATCTCTCCTCCATGATACAACTGTCCAGCCTAGTAATGTATTATCATGACCATGAAACCAAATTGGTAGATGTCCTCTATGAGAATAAATACCTGTCTGTTAGTTCAGCAAGTGTACTGTAGGAGTTGCAGAAGTTACCCCAGACTTTCCTCTGGACCACACTGAAGCACGGCAGCCAGGTTTCATAAGCTACAGTTATTTGTCACCCCTCTGAGTCATGGTATTGCCCCTCCTTTAGAATTGTTTCATTTTAGAGGTTGATATTTAGGAAATCAAAGTACAACATTAGAAGCTAAATGTAATTTTTATTTGAAAACCACAGGAATTTTGTACCAAATTGTATGATGTTGAAAAACATCCACCTTTACTGTGCTGGTAAAACAGTACAGATACAATTGGCAATATTAAATTTTGTAAAGGTAGAGCAGGAGTTATATATTTTGTATACCCCTAGATCCTGCTTTGATCATGTTTGCTAATGCATGTAAGGAACAAACTATAAGTACAGGGTGTAGAAAAAGTTCCCATTCTTTGTCAGTGTACTCAAGTCATGAGACTTTGCTTTGGTGCGTATCTCTCTCTGAACACATTCATTGGAAGACCGGCTGGGGTCTGGCCAGCACTATTTGGACAAATACAAGTACAGAGGAATTTTGACTCTCTCCCCCTTCCAGAATTAACCTTGCACAGGGACCCTAGGAGGAGTGCAAAGGCTTATAGGATAACTTTAAACTTGAAAGGATTGTCAACTGTTCTGTGGGCTCTGTTTAGAGAAGGAGTTGGAGTTTTTTTTTTTCCAACAGGCATTGTGCCCAATTAAAGGACATCATAAAAGCTCCACCTATTTTCGTTTAAAGCCACCTCGACTTTCTTTTCTTCCTCACGCAGTATATTTGGGATTTTGTACTTTGTAATGTTGAATTGACCTTTGAGAGCTGCCATAAATAGATCAGTTAAAATAAAGGAAGGTCAGGCACCAGTTAACTCTGCACAACTCTTAACTCTTCACATTCTTTCGTCTCACTTCTCAGTGTGCCACAAGGTACTGGATGCCTCCCTCGCCTGTCCGAGGACGCTATCTACACGTTTCCCCCGGCTGGCCCTCAGCAGGGCCGTTTGGGAACTAGGGATGGGAGGGTGGAGGGCGCGCTGAGGGAGAACATCAAAGCGAGTCCAGTTCCGAACGTGAGCTGGGATGATTAAAAACCGAGACTGTTTACACTGCACTTCCCATATGGGCCCTCTCCTCCCCCTCCCTCTAGATTTCTTGTCCATACTTCCCATCTCCGTGGATGAGATAACATCCTGTCCAGGGCTCCTCGGGGCTCCTCACTACTTTACATTGCTGGGGTTGCTCCTGTGCATAGTTTGTACATATGACATGTATATTTTGAATGTTTTCCTGAAATGTGTGAAGGAGCCTGGACCTTTTTTGTTTCATATCAACTCTCTGAACTCTTTTTTGTGTGAGCACTCCTTGATTGGATAGCTGAAAATTCAGTGTAACCTAAAAATAATGAAAATCTTCTGCAAATTTCCAGGTTGCTTGGGGGTACTTTATGTTCTTTGAAAATAAGTGTGACTCCTAATCCATTGAGGTTTTTGAGGATTTTATATGCAGTACGTATGTATGGGGATGTGGATGAATTGCAATGTTGAAAGGAACATCCTGTAAAAAAAAAAAAAAGGCTGAATACCGGATTAGTATTAATGTCAAGTGCTAAATTTTCACATCAAACTTTGTGCTTTGTTGGCACTTTTATTTTATCCAGTTATTTGCTTGCTAATGAATCTGGAACATGTTCCAAGTAATAAACCCCCACATTTGGCAAACAGATTCACTCACTGAGGTCTGATTCTTATGTCTTCTTACAATACAGTAACAATGAGAGTAGCAGTAGACTGGAAGGAGGCTACTCTGAATTTGGCTGCAATTCTCAGTTTACATTCTCAATAATCATGTCTAGTATGCAAAGCTCCGCCATGCCCAATGGTATGGACACTGTTTGAGACCTCAGCATACACAGGAGTAGAATCACGTCCCCATCCATCCGTTCTAGCTCTCAATGACACTGGCATTTACATACAGGAATAAATTAAATCAATATAAGCTCACAATTTCCGCTTGCTTTGTCACAGTGCCTGTTAAAAAGAACCCAGACTTTTCTGGAATGAAGTGCTGGTTATGTAGAAAGGGAGGACATTCAGAGTCAGTCATCAATTTTAAGCATACAACAGAAGAAATATGCTCAGCGATGTTGATATAGAGATTATTCACATTTCTGTGTGGCCAGTTCACACAGATGTGCTGTCAAGACGTGTTTGTCTTTTTTATTTCCATATGGTCATCAGCTCAGCCTGTCTGCTACTGCTTTTCTGTCAGCTCCTTCCTCTAGTGATGTGAGAATACAATTCTATGTTGCCTCTGGCTTTTGCCTCGTAAAGACCCCCATGTGTGTCCAAGCTATCATACGAGCTCTGGACTAATGGTTTCTCCTGAGCAGGGATCTGACAAAGCTGCAGTCTGCAGCACAGGAAGCAGGGGTTAGTGCTGTCCTGCCCACCCTCTTCCACAAGAGATGGCTGTTGAGATGTTTCTTAACATCTCAACAGCACTGGGAAGACGGGAGAGGCAGGTAAGGGAAACATGGCAAGACTCTTAATCCTGCCGGCCGCCTTCTTTTTAAGTCATTAAACCAGGTCTGGAATTCTTGAATGTTATACAACACATTCTTGTCTACTTTTCATAGCTCTCCCCATGCAAATAACCAGGGAAGGTCTCTGCTACTTCAGTATACATTGACACTATTATTGTTTCGCTCATCCACTCACTCCCTCATACATTTTTGCAAAAGAGTCACATACTTAATTCCATGTTCTTGGTAGGACACCCATGTAGAGCATGCAAACACACACACATGTTAAGTACACACATGCAAACAGTGCAGTATGGTAAAGGCATTACTACTAGATTTATCCTTGAACCGGCCCACAGACAGGGTGAATTGGAGAGGGAAGAAGAGGAAAATGGGAACATCAGAGCAGAAACAAACAGCATTACAAAGTTTCACATTAAAGTGAGGGCTTGTCCTACTACAGCACTGTTTGTGTGTGTGTGTATGTGTGTGCGTGCGTGCGCGGGGGCCTGTGTGTGTGTGTGTGCGTGCTTTCCCCTTTCACACACTTCATTGGTCTTAGATGAGTGGTGGAAAAAACTTGCATACACACATAAACACGCACTTAAATTAAATGTTAACGATACAGGCTTTGTCTCACTCTTCTTATTGAGGGCTTTTATTGTCTGTCCCTCTGAGAAACCACCAGAGCACTGAATGAGTAGCAATGTACGCAGGTCTTTTAAGTTGTGCCGTTATGTAGCCACTCATCCGTTACAACGGAGAGGAATCAGTCATCGCTGGCTATAAAGCACATGTGCAAGCTCACACATACACTCACATACCTATATTTTCCTTTGGTGGCACTTGACATAAGGCCAGTCAAGGCCAGGGTGTGTTGTGGTTCAGTGGAATTCAATGATGTAAAATTTCTGGTGATAAACAGTTGAGAGTACCTTGGCATTTTTGCATTCCCAGGGAGATGGGTATCTTGTGCGACCTTTTCTGAATTTGTCCTGACAGTGCAGGTCAAGTGAAGCACCTGTCTCTTTCCAGTTGAAACCGATCCACTGGGAGCACATAGGAAAGCCTGCTGATCCATAGCGGATGCGGACGCCAAGCTATCCCATCTCTGGGGATCAAGGCCACATTTATAGAGATTTACCATGTTGCAACAGATGACAATTGAACCATATGGCAAGAGAGTAAGTCACCGACATATCATATACTGTATAGTACGTTAGAAATCTGAATAGATACTGGTTAAATAATCGATCCTGCCTTCTTTTTCAGGCTTTTCAGAAAAAGTTAGCAAACGTAAACACATCAAAATTAGACAACCACTCCAAGCTTTAGCCACGCTAGCAGCTTGGCCTTCAGAATGGCAATATTGGTTCGTCCGACACTTTGGTCTAGACTAAAATATGTCAACAGCTATGAGATGGCTTGCCATGATATTTGGTACAGATATCTGTGGGGCCCAGAGGATGAATCCCATTGACTTTGGTGATCCCCTGACTTTTTATCTATCAGCAGATCAAAATGTTCACTTGTCCTGTGAAATATCTAATCCAATCTATGGATTGGCACAAACTTTGTTACAGACACTGACGCTTCCCAGACTATGTATCCTAATGACTTTGGGAATCCTCTCACTTTTTTTTTTGAGTTAAATGTCTTCACAGCTATTGGGCGGATCGCCATGAAGTGTGGTACAAACATTCATGTTCCTCTCAGGATGAACTGTAGGAACCTTTGTGATCTTTTCATCTAGCACCATCATCACTTAGAAATTTTTATTTGTTTCATACTTTGGTTAATGATTCAATACCTGCAAAACTGATGACATTCTCATCAGCCTTAGGTGTACTTTGTATTTAGTGCTAATTGGCAAATGTTAGCATGCTAAGATACAAAACTTAGATGATAAACATTATACCTGCTAAGTATCAGCATGTTAGCTGTGTCATTGTGAACATGTTAGCATGCTGATTGTAGTACAGCCTCACACAGTACAGCCGTCTACAGCAAAGCTTCTAGCATGGCTGTAGGCTCTTGGTCTTGTTGATAATCTCTACACCAGAATTCTTTGTGTTTTCTCTTACAGTTTCATGGAAATTTCAGATTTGATTTGATTGAGTCATCATACTATGTACAATACAAAAGAGAATGGGACTCTATTTCTTTTTCTCCCAAATCACACAGCTCACACAATCTGTTTTCCTTAAACCTGCCAACCTCAACGGCCAGAGGAAGAACAGCAGTTCTCGACGGTTCCACTAAATATCTTTGGCTTCTAGATAGACGAGATTTAACATGATTCATAGTGAAACTTTTGTTTTAAAAGCATGTATGTCCCTAATTTTGGTTTTGACAAAATATTTTATAACCATTTTTCTTCAGAGTTGCATAAATGCTTACCTTTATTGGCGTTAACATTACAACACAAATTATTCCTTTAGATAATATATTAGCCTTTTAGAGATTGAGTACATGTAGTTTGAAAATTGATTTGGCTCTACTGTTTGTAATAATTTGGGATCTCATTGTGCTTGCTGTCTTATCATTTGACAGTTAATAGAAAGTTCTGTTCATTTCAGCCAAATGTCTTCATAAGCCATTTTGTAATCAACGTATTTTTATGCACATTTTGAAGTATAACATTAGAAAAGGTTGATGGAAACGGTGTAAATTCCAAAACAAAAAAAAACTTCCTCAAATGCACAACAAAAGTTTTATGCTTGCTTGAGGTAGGTTTTGCCTTTGCCCTGGGAGATGGAAACACCTTTTACGAATAAGTTCTGACTTAGTGAACATTTAACTTACATGACTCATCAACTGTTTCCACTTCTAGAGAATAAGAAAAAGAACAAGAAGCTGTTACTGGCATCTTCCAGTCTCCGGACAGCATGAAACATGGCAAATGCCAACAGTGAAAGATTAATTACAACTTGCCCAATTGAAAAAAACATTCCTGAAGCCCACTCCATTTTTCTCTCGTAAAAAATGCATGTTTTTTGTTTCTTCTTCTTCTTCTTCTTTTTCAAGGTTTTTTGGTGTTTGGCAAACAACTTGTTTTGTTTCTGGTTCGTGACCTCTACTTCTTCTTCTCTGTTTATCACAGCCATGCATAACGTAGCCTACTAGCCACCTTCTGACAAAACCACGCAGCCTAGTTTATTCACTCCAAACCAGTTGATGGAAACGCATCTAATTCACATTCTCTTTTTTCTTTCTTTTCTTTTTAGCAACATTTCAGAAGTTCGCCTCAAATTCATTTGACAGTTATATGGAAACATAACTATAGATAATTTAAGTGTTGACTTTATCATGCAGTCAGTCACTATAAACCTCTGCTCTGCCTGTGGTGGCAAGAGCTCCCTCTAACATTAAAGGCTCAGATGCTTCTCTGCAGCTTCTCAATTCTCTGCTTCGCGCTCCTCTTTCTCTCAGGACCGCAGCTTCAAATTCCTCCTCCTCACCTCCTCTCCTCTAACAGGCCCTCTCTTGTTTCTTGATAGCTCTTTAAAATTGTTGTAATTCATTGCATGTGCTTTAGCTTCAAGGACAAAAATGGCTACATGTACTTAAAAGGCAGGAAGCGCTTAGTTTGCTGAGAGGTTGGAGGAAAAGAGTCATCACCATACCACAGATAAATGCTCTCTGACAAACTCCCTCCCTCTCTCTGGCTCCCTGTGGCTCCCTGTGGCTCCCTGTGGCTCGTTCAGTCACTCTCAAAGACAATTTTTTTTTTTTTTTTTTTTGTATGGCTTTGTGCTTGCTGCTTTGGCAAATGTAGCAATAGCACCTCCCAGCAATGTCATTTCTATTTATAAATGGCCATGAGTTGTTTTGTTCCTGATTGTCCAGTTGAAAACTTTTTGTACTACATGTTTATGATGGTTACATTTGCAGCAGAGCTGCATGGTGATATTGTTAAAAAGCACAATTTGAAGTGAGCACAGAGCAGTCTTCTGAGTGGAAGCAAACTTTCTACTTTTCTGCTTGAATGCTTGGCTCAACGATCCGCAAGAAGAGCTTTTACCTGTGTGACAGTCTCATTCTTTATGTATGTGTGTACAAGCCTGATTGAGCCTTTGTTATTGTGTCCACTGTGTTTGTGTGTGTGCGTGTGTGTGTGTGTGTGTGTGTGTGTGTGTGTGTTTGTGTGTGTACACGTTTTTGTTACCTCTTTGGGACCTTTTCTGGTATAAACACCAACCTTGTTGGGACCAGGAGTCCTACTGGTGACCAAAGCCTGTTCCTAATGAGGCAAAATGTCTTTTCTGAGGTCATGGTTAAGGTTATGGTTAGGCATGGGTTGGTTAGGGGTTAGGGTTTGGGTTACGCTGTCCACAATGAATGGAAGTCAATGCAATGTCCTAACAAGGATAGCTGAGCAAACTTGTGTGTGTGTGTGTGTGTGTGTGTGTGTGTGTGTGTGTGTGTGTGTGTGTGTGTGTGTGTGTGTGTGTGTGTACAGGAGGCGGAGCTCCCATACTGAGATCATTTACCAAACTCTATTAAGCGGGTTCAAAGTGACTTAGATCTTTCAGTGCTGCATGACTACAAAAGCCATATTGTAACTCCAGAACCAGGGAGATAACGCTGCTGACAAATAATTCTTTATGTCTCCAAAAGTCACATGGTCACTTCCAAACAACAAACGTTTTCTGCCTTCTTCTCAGAAAGGCTTCTGTGTTAGTTGCAATAATGGTCCTCCTACTTCCCTGCTTCACGCAGAGTTTGATTTACTTGATTAAAAGATCTTAACACATGTCAGATTTTATTGTATACACTCTATGAAAATGACAAAGTCTGATTCAGGTTCATGGCCAAAATGAAACAAATGGTTTGTTAAAATATTTGCTGTAATACCTTTCTGCTATGGCCTTGTAGTTCTGTAATGCACACTCTCACTCTTGTGAAGGCCAGATGCCACCAACCCATGGTTGTATTAGTGTTATTTGGTGCATTACTGAAGCCAGGTAGATTTGTTCTGTCTTCAACATCAGATATGTGGTACCTATCAAGTAACAATAACAGCCTGCCCAACAGAGGTCCATGTACGAAATTCTCTCCATTTTTACGGTGGAAGTTTTCTAAACTGACATTTTATTTATGTACCTGTTGCCAATACTTGCTGAATTTTTAGCTTTTTTTCAGTATATATTGTTTATTGTCTATGGAAATTTTTAAAAATTCTGCCAAAAAAAAAAACTGCGATCAGCCCATATTAGGAAAGTAAACAGAGAAATTGCCCATAGTAGTTTAATACTACCAGTCCCAAAATATTATGGGCACCAAACAGCTGTCTAGCAAATACTTTGTAAGCAATACAACTGAAGAGCAACTGGTGTATCTGTTTGTTTATGAAGAGCATGCAGTGCCAACTTCTGTGACAAATACAATGTGTTTCCTGTGAATGTGTCACAATAAAAGCCACCCCTTATTTTGCCAGTTGAATATTTTTAATTTGAACTAGCAGTGGTCTTAGGAGAGTGAGCAGTAAACAGTGAGGCTGATATCGATGAGATAGAATTACAAACTTTAATTGTGGATTACAGGCTTGTATCATTTCCTGCGAATCCTTTGTGTGCAAGTAGGCACTTTGCAAAGTAATGGCGGACTCTGCCACTGTAGAGGATAAATGGGCAGATTTTGGGTTTTATTCACCCCTGATGACAATCGCGGGGGTGTTCCTGATTCAAAGTTGGTCTGAACCAATTAACTACCCAAATGACCCTGTACGGTAAGAGGTTTACAGATATAATCTTAATGTTAATCTTAGTTTTACCAACTGGATTGGAGTCTAGTATGCAAGGAACAGCAATGGAATATTAAGCAGAAGCCCTCTATAGCCAACGGACCAGGAAGCGACACCAATCTTCATCCACAGTTTTTTTTTTTTCATACTTTGTTTTTCGGTGCAAAACATAGCACATACAAGTGCAACAAGCTGACAACGACGGTCCGCCTCCATGTTTGTTTTGATCTTAAGTCACATTTGATCATGCAGGTTTTTGTGCGATTCCAATTCCCTGGAATCGCTACTCTGAAATCGTTTGGTATAAACTCCAAGTGTGTGGTCCTGCATCTTGAATGAATCTTCTGGTGTGTGCATTCTTACAATTAAAATATTAAAAACTAGTTAAATCTGTCATAGTGTCTGTGGTCTCCCATATTTTTTAAATCGGTTAAGATTTGAAAATCCTCTAGAGTGCACCAAGCCCTACAAAACTTAAAATGCCGGTGAGACTTTGAAAATTAACAGTAAATTGATATAAGGTTTTCTATCCTTGGAATTCAGTTCTCTCATAACTGCAAACACTTAATTGGAAATTGGTTACAGTATTAACATGTCAGTTGTCACTAACACTTTTTGTTGTCTTCTTGATTTAAGATGGCCTGATGCAAACTGTAACTTCCCAGTAGAGCTACCTCTGTGCTCTATGGAACAGGTAGTGTATCGCAAAATAATACACTATGAATGGAAAAATACTCTTTCATTTTCTTTTGTGGCTTGAATGAGGACTGTGTTTTTGCCCTTTGTAGCCGCTTGCCTGTTCCTAATGACTACTGTGTGAGCAGGAGGTGAATGATTGTTCTCTGTGAACATGACTGATCATCATACAACCAGTCACATGCCTGCCATTCCAGCATGATAGATGGCTGTTCTCTCAGTTGGACTAAAGGAAAAGTGCATGCTTTTGAATTTGACAAAGGGTTAGAATATCTTCGAGCCGAGTGTGTTAAACTGATGTGTTTGTCTCTATTCACCTGCAGGGAGAATTTTCCTCAAGGAGTTTGTGTTGAAAATGCACACTGAGGGCTGCAGAGAAAAATTCCCATGTGACTTGCTGATAGAATTTGAGCTTGTGTCACATAGCCACTTTATATGCACATATACATGTTCTCACAAACACATTACACACATTTTTCCTGTCCACTGCTATTAGTACCACTATTCAGCCTACCCCTAGTTGTTCATTTGAGTGAATGTTAAACTACAGCACAGTGGTCCAGATCCAAGTCACACAAATTCAACTCACTAAGTAGGTCTTATCAGAGGGGAGTTGTTCTGGCACTTAGTGTGTATGAGCAGTAGAGATCTTTATGGGTTCTCTTGTTTCTAAGGAACCTAAACCCAGTCTAAGACCTAAGTCAGACCTGGTCCAAATTATACTCAGTCTGATTGGGGTTGTATAAGGTCTCGTTCTACCGCCACAGGTCTCGGGTATGTGTCTAATACCCAAGTGCAGACAAATGGATCTGAGCATACTCCACTCCACTTGCTATTAAATGACACTTATTTATAGGAATTTTATTCACAGATATAAAATTGGTTGAAAAATGTTTAACTTCTGTCAGTCTATTGCCCAGTTGGCTAAAGAATGTTTTATTGCTGGTGCAGGTGGTTTCACTGTATATGAGTCTTTGGAGCATATAAACAAATTACTTTACATTGATTCATAGGACATAATTATTATATTACTGCTCTTTATTTTCCTATGGATATGGATAGGGCATTGTGCTGTTGTGGTGTTGGTGTACGGTCTCTATTAGGGTTAAGGTCAACCGCATTTTGGATCAGGTCTAATTATCCTCAGGTCTATTTGTCCCCAGGATATGTGGAGGCACGAGGAACTCCAATGAGTATCCTTAAATGAGCAGAAGCTAGCCAAGTCCTAATCGAAGCTAATAACTAATTTAATCACTGATTAAGTTGGGCTATCCCAAATGCACAGTTAATTTGCTTAAATAAAATAAACAACAAAAAACAACTTGGCTTTACTGCAATAATATGCTGCAGAGGTACAAGGGCTGGGATCTGAATGTCGGTATCATCAAATATCCAACTTCAAATGGACACCATAGTTTAAATCCCCCTATGATAGTGAGGAGCCAATCAGAGACCCCATAAGTACCCTAGGAGTGCAGGCCAGGCAGGTAAGCCTCAGGGAATCAATACTTTAGCTACTGTAAGAGAGTGAGTAGGCTGCCAAACTCATTTACCTCACCGGATCTAATTTATTTCATCAGATGTGAATACAGTTGCTAGCTTCTCTCTCTCAGGTGTCCCTTTTGTTTGGCACTTAGTTTGCACCATGCTGTGAAATATCAGTGTCAGCACACTGCTGAAGTGTCCTTGAGCCTACCAACCTGGGGGGATATGGATTGGATTAAAGCCCCCAAAAAACTTCTGTGGTACTGAATGTTCTTTATAGCAATGTTTTCAAAGGCTCCATAGCCACTGTAAGGTCATTTTAGAGGTTTATATTTTGTTGACTTCAAACAGGTGGACACTTCCTTTAAGCATGCAACAACAATGCTACCACCAGCCATTTATTAGTCTTACCCCAGGTGGAATAACTGATTCAGCACAGCCATACGCTGACCTTGTTGCACACTCCAAAAACAACTAAATCCAAACTAGACTGTGTTTGGTGTACTTTCCAACAACCCTCAGGAGAGGACTGCGTATCTAGGAGACCCGTTCCAATTGGCCATGACCTCCTGACTGGCTGCTCCTAATTAGAAGCAGTCCCTCACAGTGCCTCCCTCTCTTGTCTAAAGTAAATACCTTGGCACCCAGCAGGAATGCTGACAGACTGCTGTTTAGGGTGCTCTGAGAGAGGCTTGGGCAGTCACTGACTCCCCTCATGTTTAACCCTCTGGAGTGTGGTACAGCCAACACTAACAGCTAATACTAGTCAGCAATGGAAACACAAATGATCTCATTATTGAACTCACTCAAAGTATGCATTTCTATCTTTGCATTTTCATGACAGCATGCTGTGTTGGTTTTACACTTGGAATACTTTCAGATTATTCTCTTCAAACAGCCTTGACCACAGATTTGGACTCTGTAGGGAAGTGATAGAGTGGTGGAATATCATCTACATTCGGGTTACATAACCTGTATGTTTACATTTAGTCCAACTTTATGCTTCCAACAGCCTCCAAGTAAAAAAACATATCCTTGCTGTTTCAATGTCAGCTGCCCTTGGTCGGCAGCAGTTGACTGGAATCAGGTGGGCAGATCAAAAGGCAGTCTGTGTTTGAGAGAACAGGGCCATGATGTCTCATCAGGGCCATTCACCTGATAACCTCCTGTGTGGGAGCCACTCCAAAACAGCTAGTAGTACTTGACAGCTAACAAGGCATGTTTTAAGGACTGTATTGGTCATATGTGCTCCTTCTGTAGTTTGAGATGGTCTGTTGGTGACTTGAGCTGCCAAGCCTCATTCCCTCACAGCCTGCTATTTAAACCCCCAGATTGCTGTGGGGGATTGGTTTGGGGCATTTTGTTGCTCTTTGTTCTGGGCCCTAGGTTAGCGTTAGCACAGCATTTCACCAGAGCAGCCCTGAAAGCCAGATCTGAAGACTAGAGCAGAGCTGTGTGTGGTTTGGTCTGCTCACTCTGAGATTAGAGCAGCAGGTTGGCAGAGGATTGGGTAATGACATGTCTACCGCTCTCGAGTCCTTGGACTGTCTGGGACTGCAGGGCTACTTGAAAGCAAGACTCGCACACACAACTACACACATAAGCTTAGCACGTCCTCCACCAAAGTAAATGTGACCACGAAGAATCACCAAGACAGGCTATCATTGGGGTAACAGAAACAACATAACATTTATGATCTATGCCAAATGAGATGTGACTTGGTCAGCCACTAATAGTTGTGGACACACAGATTACACATAATGTTCCACTCATGTCACTGAATCAGAATCTTATTTTCCAAAGCATTAAGTTTTTGTGAATGTATATAACAGTATGAAAATAAAGCAGTAGAACATGAGAGGAAATGTGTAGTGGCCAATAAAGTGTTACTTTAAATAGCATCATGGTGCTAGTACTACAAGTTGTGTAATGAGAATTATGATAGAGGAATACATTCATTTGAAGCATTGTCCATGGCTTTGATCTTCACCCTCTTGTTCTCCATGAATGTAGGCATTTTGTACGTGCTTGGAATGTTCCCCAGAGTGTATTTAGTGTTTTCTATATCTGTGTATTCACACTTGGCAGCGGAAATGAAAACATGTTAGTTGTCTCACAGTTTTATAGATCTTATTCCAAATCTGATACGTTACCCTCTAAAATCACAACAAAAATATCAATGCTTCTACATCACAATGTTGTGATTATTTTCTGAATTCCAGAAATGTATTTGCATCACATGAAAGTGGAAATGAACACGTTTTCAAAGCAATTCGATCAGGTTGTTAGGTGCTGTGACCCTGTTAGAGGACTGTTTACATCCTGCAGTATTTTATGAAGAAAGTCCTGCCGAGTGCTCATTACAACATTTTGTCCTATATTAGTCAACAGCATGTTTATGAGGCTCCAGTTCAAACCTAAGAGCCAGGAGCTGAGCCAAGATCTATCTGTGTGTATGTGTGTGTGTGTGTGTGTGTGTGTGGGGGGGGGGGGTATTCACAGTGTGTCTACTGCAGTTCCCTGACCTACCTTCATGCAGCTGACTTCCACTGTTTGCCCACTCTGTTAACTATTACCAAAAGGCTGTGTACCTTGGCTGCGGCCCAACACTCTTACACATACTGTGGCCCATTATCAAAGGAGACCTGCACTACAAGCCCTGGAGTCCTTCCAGAAAGGCCACAGCCACAGTTTCTGCTTCAAGAACTATCCCAGCACTGCAGCACTATCTGAGCACTCCCTCCTGCTTTGTCTCCCCATCTCTCATTCTCTCTCTCTACCTCGTCCTCACATTCTCTCTCTCTTTTCTAATCCCCTTGCTTGAACATGCACATGTTGTTTAAACTGTCCTTGGCAGGTACCTCACCCACTCACACTTCTTTTTATTATCACTTTTATTTTTCCATTCATTTTCTTTGGTGGGAGTAAATATATGACGGTTTCACCTCAACCCATAAAATTACTGGGTTTTTTAGGATTTAAATGAGCGCCTTTAGTTTTGTATAATTAAAAATACGTGTTGATTTGTAAATATGCTGCTACTCTAATGTAGTCACAGAATGTATTTTACATATAGAGTTATAACAGCAACATCATAGTCTTTATTGATTATCATCTTATTATTCCAGAGTTGGAAACTTAACATTTCATACAGAAGAAGCTTCTGGCTGTAGTACCAAAAATAGCTGCCATGAATGATTATTGTTATTATCAAGCCACAAAGTGCTTCAAAAGATGTGGAATATATAGCTATAGAGCAAAACACAGAGCAATTTAAGAGATAAAAATCTAAGACAAAACAGTAAAATAATCTAAAGTTTTTAGAAGAGACTTAAATGAATATAAAAAATTGCTGTATCTTGCCTGATCTTCTCAGGCAGGTAGATACAGAGTCAAGGAGCTTTATCATAGAAAAGAAACTAACAGAAAAAAAGCACCAACTCTCCAGTTTATTTGAGAAGCTGGAAACATTAAAATTTTGGCCTTTTGCTGAAAAATTACTTACATAATTAATTGATCATTTATTGTTGCCAATTATTTTTCTGACAATCAACTAATTGATTGTATTGATGGTATGTGAAATGTACAAAAGGTTCCTTCTTTTTGCAATTCCGTAACTGAAAAAGTGGTAACAAAAAATTTGTCAGAAATTATTTCAAACCACACTGCAAAATAGAAGGTCAACTGGAAGAATAGCATTAACTGTTAAAGTTGATGCTGTATACACATGCTTTTTTTTTTTTTTTTTTTTTTTTTGCCTGTTATATCACGTTATAAAAGGCCCCATCTGTGATCCTAATTTAAACACAAGTGTTGCCTCACCTACCAAAACCAAAACACAAGACTGGGACCTGCTATCACTATCATCAAATTGGTATCACAACTTTATTATTTATTTCTGATTGTAAATTACAATTTTGTGCATATTTAGCCAATTTTGCTAGCCCATTATTCTGAGGTAAGAAATCAATTATATTGCTTTCTTGAGATATCAAACGTTAACATCTTATGATTATCATGACGTTATTATCTCGTTATCACAAAATGATAAATTCATGGTTTGGCAAGATCCAGTCTGACTGCCTGATTTGTTTTGACAGTCTGTCCATGAGGGAAGTAGCCATAAAAAGGAGAGTGCATCACTGATCAGCTAATCAGATTTTACATCAATCAGTTTATTGACTTAAAAGTCAAATGACCAAATAATAAGTAAGTTGACTTGGACAGAATCTCTATCTCATCAATCCAATTGGACACTGGCAAAGCCAGGAATTTGCTTTCACAAAGTAGTGAGATATGTTGGTCATGATCACAGGAAAACAATTTTATTTGGGGATAATTACATAAATGCACCAGGATTTCCCAATCAATTATTTAAAGGTAAGAAGTAATCCTTTAAGTTGTGATTTTATCGTAAATGGGTGAAATAATTATGAGGAACCCTTCAGTGTCCATGAGTAAATAATAAAAATAATATAATGAAACCCAACTGCACTACACCAAAACCCAAAAGCACGATGATGGCAGGTAAAGAGTCTTTACTGGAAATGTTAAAAACAATGCAAAAAAAACATGTGGGAAACAGTACAAAGCCATGGTAGACAGAATAGTAGTCAAGCAGGAAGGCAAAGAGTCAGGAACAGGAATCAGGCAGGTATGCAAACTAAGGTCTGGAGAGCGTGGCAATTAGCACAGAAACTGGTGAGTGGAAACAGGGAGGTATATATATATATATATATATATATATATATATATATATATATATATATATATATATATATATATATATATATATATAAGGGATTATTAGGTAAATGGGAACAGGTGTGTGCACAGGTGGATTGGCCAGCAGGCAGGAAACTGGGCAGTGAGGAGTAGCTGGATCTGATACCGGTCCAAAGTCCAGAGGAGGGTAGCCCTGGCTCGCAGCCACATGCATTCACAATGCCAGATGAAAGCCTGAACTGAGGGAACACTGGTCTCCCCTTTTTCTTTTTTTTAAAGTTATTTTTTGTGCATTTTATGCCTTTATTGGATAAGGACAGTCAGTATGTTTACATACACAAAATATTCAGGTTTCTGCCCTTATTCTGAAAAATACAATATTCCTACTAAGTTGTTTACATGGCTAATGAAAATGAATATTCCATTAATATTCTTATTTACATGCAGCCGTGCATACTCCAATTAACGTAAACACCCCCATGACATACGTCCTACAGCTATGCCCCTTCTACCTTCACCTTGCACTCAATCGCCTAGTTGATGGCTCCAATGATACAGGTCTGCAGTAGGATCTCCTCTGGTTCTGTGGTATCCTCTTCTCGTTGGAACTGCCAGGAGAGGGCGACAGGTTTGAAACCTGGGCAATAGGACAGAGGAAAATGACAACAAATCAACAATGCCCAGCGAACCTGATGAGAATTCAGCCATTTGGTCGTGTGGATGTACTCTTGGTTCTTATGATCTGTCCAGACCACAAACGGCTGCTCCGCCCCCTCCAACCAGTGTTTCCATTCCTCAAACGCTGACTTGACTGCCATCAACTGCTGGGTCCTGATGTTGTTGTGTTCCGCTGGGGTGAGCTTACAGGAGAAAAAGGTGCAGGGATGCACCTTATGATCCTCTTCGGAGTGGTGAGAGAGCACCATTCCTGTATCTGATACGTCAACCTCCACCAGGACCTGCTTGCATGGGTCTGGGAGAGAGAGAAGATGAGCAGCAGAGAAAAGAGACTTGAGGCATGTGAAGGCCTCTTGAGCAGACATGGTCCAGGAGAATGCCTTGTGAACTGAGGTGAAGGCGGTGACTGAGGTGGGCACTGAGCGGTAGTTCCTGATGAAACATGTATAGAAGTTGGCGAACCCTAGGAACCGTTGGAGTTGTTTGTCAGTGCTTGGTACTAGCCAATCCGATACCACCTTCACCTTGTCTGGATCGATCTGGATGTGAGCTGCCTTGAGAACAAACCCCAAGAAAAGACACTTGAGAGACATGGAACTCACATTTCTCAGCTTTGTCAAAGAGCTGAATCTTCAACAGTCTTTACAAGACCTGCTGGACATGTTCCACATGTACCTGGGGGGATTTGGAGATGATCAGGATATCGTCCAGATACACAAAAGATGAACCTATTCAACCTGTCGTGTAACACATAATTCAACAGGGCCTTAAACACACCTGATGCGTTAGTCAGCTCAAATGGCATCACCAAATATAATGCCAGTTTGGAGTGTTAAAGGCAGTCTCCCGCTCATCCCCCTTCTTTATACGCACCAGATGGTAACCGTTTCTCAGCTCCAGCTTGGTGAACACATTAGACCCTTGTAACAGTGGTAGGGGACGAGAAAAGTCGAATGATGCTCATCACCAGGGACTCACTGATGTATCTTTCCATGGCCTGGTATCAGGAACCCAGAGAATGACAGCGCGACTTGTGAGGTGACGTCCCTGGCTGTAGGTCAATGGTATAAGGCCTGTGCAGTGGTAGAGAAGTGGCTTGTGTACGGTTAAACATCTCTATCAGATCCCAGTACTCTGAGGGGACTTTAGACACGTGAAATAATCTGCTTTTGTGGATTCATAAAGTCTTAATTATTGTGAGTGGGACGGTTATAAATTGAGCTGCAACTTGTATTAGATTATTACAAATCAACCTTTGTTCCTGGTCTTTAATTTTTTATATAATTTAGTGTACATGCCTCAAATAATAGTCTTGACATACTGTACAGCGTATTTCAAGTTTTATTAAATAGATTTTGTCTCTTTGATTTGTGTGTCATAATGTCACAAGTGATTCATTTCAATTCTAAGTTAGGCACATGTGAACCAAATATCATCAACCAGATTTCGAATTCACAGTGTAATCTATTTGTTATGCCCCCTGTTGGTTGATAGGTGGCTGCCATATTGTTGATCTAATTTTGTATTGCATAGAGACGATGAGTGTATGAAAGTACCCTGATGTTATTCCGGACATATTCTGTTAAGTTTTTGCATTTATTATTTGAATTTTTTTTTTTAAACCAATGTAGGTGAGGAGCTGACAGCAGTCAGATGATGCTGTGAATATGTGTCTGTGTGTGTCTATTATGGTCTATTATGTAGCTTATTTGATCAGGTGGCAGTCTCATCATACTTGAACCAGGTGTTCACCCATATTAGGCTGAATCTGTCTTTGCACATGGCACTCTTGATGGCATGTAAACATATCATACTTTGAAGTGTGGAACTTGGAATCTGATTCTTTATAATTGATATGTAAATACAAAGTGCTTTGAAGTGTGTGTGTGGCACAGACTGTATCTGAAAGTGTGATGTCAGATATCCCCAGGCCATATGCTGCTCTGTTGGTTCAGTGAAGCCTACTAATGTGGAGAGATAACACCAACCCCTTCCCGCTCCCAAGCTCACTTCCTCTCCCCCAGCAAGAAGTCACTTTTTCATGCTGCCAAAGCAGTGGAGACGGTAACTTCTCATCTGCGCCTTACTTGAGCAGCTTCTAATTAACTCTGATCTGTTTACTCTATGCTCTGTCATCCCTGCCTTTAAAGTCGGGGGGGAAAATGACCAGGCAGACAATAGCAGCACCTACTGTGTCACTTATGTCCTTGACCTGAATAAGTTATTTCAGCTACATATTGGATCACCTGCAGTTCTCTAGCATCTCTCCTGGTTTGATGGAGCAGCATTCAATTTACTTGCTTTTAGTGTGATGATATGATTATCAACAATACATACAGTAGTTGTTGAGATATTTCATTCAAAATCACAAAGGTCAACCTCATGGTGGCACTAGAAGAATAGTCAAGGGATCAGAAAATTAGTATGATTCTTCCTCAGGGGACTATGAATGTCTGTAAATCATTTCATGGTATCCCATCCAATAATTGTTGTTATATTTAAGTCTGGGTCGTGAACAGACCCAGCCATCCACAGAGCCACACTGCTAACATGGCTAAAAAACATGGATAAAGATGGCTAAAGATTTTTTGTTTGACTTTAACATGTGAATGAATATGCATAAACATGCCAGCTTTGCTATGCTATACTCTTTGTGTGAGAGCTGAAAGTTACAAAACAGGAACAGATGTTACAGGCGTTGACTACGTTTTATGTTGTGTGCCTATGGGCAGTAATCCCATTTGATTTCAATCTGGCCATGTTGCAGAGCTCTTTGTAGTTTGTTATAGAACGGTTTGCATACAGTATTGTGGCAAGTGTTGGTTGCATGAGACCTTGGCTTAAGGGCTAGTAAATGGAGAGCCACCTTCGACTTTGAGAAGGCCAGCATCATTTAACTGGTGTCTGGTTGGTGCCCAGAGGAAAAACAGTGGCAGCACTTTACAGCCCGGTATTGCTAAAGACTTCATAATAAAATATGCACAATGATGCAGAGGCCCCAGAATGATTAAATTACAACTCCCCAGTTTAAATGTCTGCTGTAGCCAGTATGTAATTATGTGTAAAATATACAGTTAATCACCACCTCCAGAACACAGTTAGGGCTTTAAACCGTCTAATTAGGCAAAATGTGAAAATTTGTGACTAGATCTCCAACACACCACCCACACACTTAGACGACACAAACACAGACATAATATGCCCTGCAGCGACCCAGTGGTTCCAGTCTGCGTGGCGAGCAGGGAGGAGAGGGGGCAGTACCCTTCAGAGGGTTTCTCCTCCACGCCCACAATGCCTTTGTTTTCTCGCATAATGATTTTCTTTTGGGTCACCTCTCATGCCTTTCAGGGCAGTGAAAGTGGATCTTTCCAGGGCTTCTCCATTACATAGCCCATCTGATAGGGAGCACTAGATAAGTCCCCACTGTATAATAAATGTCTCATATTTGATCTTCACAGGTGGGAGCGATCTCACAACACTGTAGCAAGGGTGCCTCTCCTGGGACAGCTTGCACAAACACCTGCTCTTTAGGAGGAGAAAGTCTAGATGCCTTTTCATGCACACTGTGTCACACAAACACAGTTTCACAAAAACACACACCTACATGTAGCTGTTTCCTTTGACTTTGCAGTGTTGGTGCATGGGAAGGTGAAAGGTTAACATATCCTTGCTTATTCAGCCCGACCAAGTTTTCAGGAAGCTTTATGGTGCGAATCGTAAACAACTTAACCCCCAACCCAGAGCCTTCATTTCTCTACAGCGAGGGGGAGAGAGTGCCTTTGCTTCGTAGGTTCAAAAGTTCAGCCTCAGAGCTGGGCAATCATTGACACAGTAAATCAACACCATTTTAACGGAAGGAAATGTGCAGGGAAATCAAAGGGAATACAAGAAGGGTTGGCTCCAGAATAGACAAGAGATCATAAATACAGTGGAAAGTAAATAGTGGAGGCATAATGTCAGGCTGGCTTGTTAGCAGGTATAGTATTGCATGGCTGTGGTCTGAATGGGAGGCACTGGAGACATGGGAGGCAACCCTAGCTGTGAGTTATGTTCCCTTAGCTGCATGGGTATGCAATACTTGTTCCCTCCTTGGCATTCACCAACAATCAAAGCTGTGGCTTGTCAATCATTATCAGGATGACATTTTCCTCTGCGATCATTGGCCCCCCCGGGGCAGGGGTGTGTTCATCTAGACAGCCCACTGCAAGCTCTCTCTCTCAGCCCCACCTATTGCTTCGGTTAACTCTTGGACACTTTGTGCCCTGGTATGATAGAAACACAGCGACCTGCTTTTCTGCTATGCCTGTTTCCCTGCTTGTATCTGAGTCTGTTTCACTTGTCATATAACAGAAACATACATTTAAATGCAGTAAATGCCAGAAAGGAGGATTTCAGCAGTGGCTCTGAGCGAGAGTGAATCTGTCCCATTGTACAGGCTGTTGAAGCTATAGACTATAATGCCAAACACTATAACAAAATCAAATGCATTTATTTACATTACTGCAAGTATCACAGCCCTTTGTTAACTGTACTTGAGATATGGCTTGGAAACTTTGCATTGTTCGTCGTTTTACTGTTATTCACATGGCTTATCTAATGTAAATAGATAAAAGGTTCTTTATATCAGCTATTAAAACCACAATCATAGTTTGTTTTTCCAGCAGGGGAAACAGTCAGCTATGTCATCTTAAAAAAAAAAAAAAGACCGATTAAATTAATAAAAGATGCCTAGTATAATGGTGTTTAGGTAGTATTTATATATGGCATTCTACTATGAATAGTAGTTATATAGAAGCTTCAGTTCGCAATAATGACATGTACAGGCTTTAATCTATAGCACAGTTAATTGAGGAGGTGTCTCCAACCCTCTGTTGTTGTTGCCACTGTTTGTATCCAGTAGCAATGGAAACAGGCATTTCCCAGTTTTATCTCTCTGTTTCCTCCACTACAACGATTCAGATTCATTGTAACATGCACGCTTTACTCTGTCATCGTCTGCCCGCTTCTTAAACCCCTTATATTTTTAGATCTCTTATCTGATATTGTCATGGCAATGAAGAATAAACAAACTGTTTTGATAGCTGCAGGTTTTTCAGTTGGAACCTGTCTCTGGGTCCTTTGATCAGAGAGGCCTTTTATTCTGCCAAGAAGCTTGAGAAGCCAAGAGGGGGCTGGAACGACAATGAAGCAGTCAGAAGAGCAACGGCGTGCCTGAATGTGACGATAAAGAAGAACAGCTGACAATGCTTAGCAAAGTTTCTGAGTTTTTACTGAATTGACCTGGAAGCATCTATAATGCCTGGTTCTGACTACACAATATCTGATAATGGCATGACCTAAGAGATGTGGGGTGTTGGGAAAGAAAATGAATATCTGGTGTCACAACTGCTAAGCCCTGCCTCCTTAGTTTTGGCCCTGCTATTTTCTATTCCAGCATGGTACATACGCAGTTTACACTGGAAATGCTTAGTCATATTTAAACAAAGGCTCTTCAATTTTACACAGAAGGGATCAAAAGCAGGGCTCTATCCTGAAACTGTGTTTTTGTCAGCTGAAATAGCTGCTGTCACTGGCAGATTTTGTCAGCTTTAACTAGCTAGCATATGCTAATGCTTAAACTGTGAATTGGTTGAAAAACTCCTGAGCTGATTCACCTTAAATCGAGAATTCTGTGAAAGGATTTTAGATATGCACATGATGACTACATATATGATATTGTGCTAAAAGAAATAGGCTAAAGCTACATGTACCTGACAAAAAGTCATCATCCTCACCAGTTAATGATCTATGTAGAAGACATTAAAATAAAAAATAGGATTGTTCTTGTATTCCAGGATACAGCTGGTAGTCCTAGTATTAGGATATAGTACAGCATACAGTAGTATTATATATAAAAATGTAAGTGTCTTTCATCAACCTTTTAATGGTTTGGATGCTTACCATACAAAAACGTATTTGGACAAGCAACAAAACTGATTACATTTATGCTTTAATGTTTGCATTTTTCAAACAGTATGCTTCACTCTTGCATGAGGAAAGAATTTTAAGGATGAAAAATAACTGATGTGTTTGGCAAATGTAACACAAGCTAAAGTAAGTTTGGGTGGAGTTGCTGGAATGTAAACTTCTCCAAACCAAATAAAGTCTAGTTACTCTAAACTCTGATATACTGTAGTAGCATCTTGGCTCCCACAGGGTGTATGCTCCAGTCCTCGACACGCATTTTTCTAGCCTGTAACCCCACTAAATAATGCAGTTCACTTATAATATGCCCCCTGCTTTTGGAAATATTGCTAGGTTACCACTGTACGTAGAAAGATAATGTTTGCAGCTTACATTAGAGCAGATAAACACACAGTTTAACCCAGTCATTACACTTTTGCTCTTGTTTTTTGGCTTTGGAAAGGCTAAACAAATGTGGAACTCAACCAAGACAGCATCTGGGACATCTCACAACATTCCAACAAAAGAACCTCTCTTGACTTGCCTTCTCTAGTATGACAAATCTCTAAACCATAATCCCATAGGAGCACAGAGCACTCACAAATATGTCGATCTGACAGAGGAACAATGTTTTATTTCATTTCAGTGAACATGTAACCATGTGACTGTTCACCCTCGGGTCAGGAGCATTATACCAAATTAATCATGGTGAGACAGGACGCAAAGTTACCGTCTGCACACTATGATTGCAGCTCACCCACACACTTACCCTCTTTCCTACTTGGAAGGAAAAAGACTGAACCCAGCTTCAGTGACAATAAATGGTTTAAGCTTCATTTTTTATTCATAAAACCGTTTTAACATACACATACATTTGTTGTGTGCTGTAAAGTGGAACAATGAAGTCGTCCTTGGCACCACCCCAGTCACTTTTCTATGTCATGCAGGTTTGAAAAGATGGCAAGCTGTGATTGGTCGAGGTTCAGTGTATAGCCTACCATGTCCCTCAACCAGGTCATGAATTTATGAGAATTTATGACTCTATGATAGCCTAATCTGACACAGTGACCACGTTGAAAGACAAAAAATCACATGGGCTGATTTTCGGCATAAGTGAGAACCAACAATGTGTACTTCAGTGCTTCCTTTCTCAACCTTATGAACATAGCACCATCTTCACAAAAGAAAAGAAAAATTGCCATGTAGTTTATTTTTCCGGCAATATTTGTAATAAAATTCTAATTTTGGTGTTTAGATCTTTTAAATTTGGATGGACGAGCCATCTTGTTACTGATTAACACAAGAGACATGTCTGCAACATTTGCAGGTGATGACATGTTTCCCTTTTTCATTGTTCAATGTGTGGTTGTACATGTCATTGTGACTCAAAGTAAATTAGTTTTGGTTAGAGAATATATCAAATACATGACAGTGCCATTGTGGGATAGGGTGGTGTTGGCATTGATTGAGTAGGTGGGGATGTGTGTTCAGGATAGTGATTACGTGTGCCAATATGTAGATGTTTGTGACAACACGTGCGTGTGAAGTTGTGCATGAGCGCCAAGCCTCTACATGGTGATGTCACCGCTCATTGGTCCTTTTGTGGGGGTAAGGTTGGGGGAGCAGTGATGCCTGCTACAGAAGGGGAGTGTGGGAACCAACTGGTCGGTGCACAGAGGATGGGGGTGGGGGTAAAAGATGAGGTAAATGTTCTGGAGTCCAACAATCAGCATGTTGATGTCTTCACTGGGTGGCCTAGTTGTATGGGGGCGACAGGACAGAGCAGGTTGCTGGGTCTCAAGGACGCTATGGGAACTATGGACAGGGACACACAGCACGATACTGCTAAATGATGTATGAGCTGTGCTCACTGCTAAAAATAACAAGATGGAATCATTCCATGGGGTGTCAAAATATGTACTCCACTCACTACTGAATCCAACACCATGTAGCACATGAATGGACTGAAGAGTTGTTGTGCATGTGTAATGAGATTGTCGGATAAGCACTGTGATTTCTTGTTGAATGGCATAAAGCCATATATTTTTCTCAAATAAAAGCGTTATTCAATAATTCTACCATAAAATAATAAAAGCAATTAATGAAAGCATAGCTGAATGGACCAATTTGCTTTTAAATTTTAAGTTATTTCGACAAAGGCATATGATGAGGCATGGGGTTCAATTCCTGTTAGTGGTACCTCCAGTGTGGTTGTGTATTTGCAGGTGGGAAGCTGGTGAGGGCTCTCATTCTTTTCATTCATGTAAAAATTTCTACTGGTTTGTTGGGGAACCTACACTGTAGGGGGTGGAACTGGGAGACATCTGATGCATTCATGTAATGTTTGTAGAGTGGAAAGAACAAGAACACCTCATGTTATTCTGACTTAGGAGTTTTCACGCATTGTTCCATGACTGACTGTAGTTAGATAAATTAAATAGCAGAAACTTGCCACCTTTGCTATGTTACACATTTGGAGAGGTTCGTTGACAAGTATATCCGGATACAGTATACCTGTATAGATTGTATAATTGTTGATACTGACTTTTATTTAGATGTAATTGCCAGTGATGGAGGTTTTGCAACCGCTATGCCAATATGGTGTTCTGTCACGTCTGATACTTCTGTAGTTCTTTTTACTAAGTGGGAGATATTGTTGGTGTCAGAAATTCTTGATATCAATACTTCAGAATTATGACTAGGAGGCAGATGAACAATTTTTTAACACTTGGTTGCACATAAAAGCGCTACGAAGTGGGAGGACTCATTTCAGGCTCCCTTTGTTCTGGAAGTTAAAGTCTTATTCATTTTTTCAGTAGAAAATGTTATGTGACTCACAGTTGGAGCACTTCTATGGCTTGGATCAGCATGAAACTCTCCCTGGAAAATCATCAATACAAAACATAAAGAAGTGCATTAGAAAATATTTGGTTCTTTTATAAAAAGCTGAAGGTACAAGTTTGTGTACATAAAAACTTTGAAGTAGATAAGGCGTATTATTTGGAAAGAAACATGCAATCACAGAGCTTTAAATTCTGTTATGTATGCTGCATTAGACCCATCCCCACCATCCCAAAATGACGGATAAAACATGATTTCTCAGAAACAAAGTTGAAGTAAATCAAACTGGTGGCCCTAAAGTAAACCTACAGGGTCGTTCAATATCTGGGAGAGTCCCGTGTTTCTGTGTTAAGTAATATTAAGGATATTGTTTCAACAAAAAATTGAAAAGGGAATACAGAATAGGGAAAACACTTAGAGAATCAGTGGTCCCTCTTACTTTGCAACACTCATTATTGTCTCAACAGTATGATGTTAACGTGGCAATAGAGTGAACCTCCTGCATGTTATGCTCTCCTGGTCAAGCTCGTCACTTGCAGGTGAAAAGACTATATGTCACTGACATATAGCACATGTATATCCGCAGGTCAACAGTAGAGTTATCAGTGACAATGAAGCATATGGATTCGGAGAGTCTAATCTGTGAGAAAAAAGGGGCAAAGTCTGAAAAACCAAAAAAAGGCATGATACATTTGATATGATGTGCATCTCTATCATTCATCAGAACTTTTTTGGCTATTAATCATTCAAAATTTCTTTACTGGTGTGTGCATTTGATTTTAACAACTTGCACTCCTTTGCTTACTGAGCCATTTCTTAATTTTCCTTGTGCTTCGCTAACATGATTATAGTCCACAAAGTCCAGCCTTTATTATGGGTTGGGCACTGTTATGTTGGCATTACATTACAGATTAGAGTCCTGTTTCTGTGATTTGCAGTTTTGGCACAGTTAGCAGGGCTTACAAATAATGATTAACCTTTGCTTTTCTCAAGAAAAAGCATGCAATGTCACTGTGTTAATAGCTTTAGTCCCCCTTTTAACTGTGTTCAAAGCAGCAGCATCATCTCTCCTTGCTTGACAATACAAAAACCAAAACGCTCTTCCGGGTTACTATATTCCTCAGCATATATTTTTATTTTTTCCAAGCACAGTAGGCTCCTCTTGGAACTATTTCAATGCCTCCCCTGCCACCAGTGCCCCCCTCTTTGGACTGAAATCTTAACTGCCAGCACTCAAAGCCTGTCAATGAAAGGCCAGCTGTTCCCCGCCCTCTGCCGGCTTGCCCAGGCCTCAGTTAGATGCTCGCCTCGATGTTTGACCCCCCCCCACTCACACACACTCTCACAAACACACACATATACAGCCCAGGCTCGTGTGAAAGCATGAAATGCCTTGACCAGCAGGCTTCAGGTTACGTCGGCACAGCACCAAGCTATGTCCCCGCTGCTAACGAAGGATGTGGTGAGAAACTTATATGCTACATGCTAACTGCACTCCCAGCATGGCACAGTTGCCTGCACTCTCTCCTTCACACATATACAAACAGTTTTCGAGGCCAGTGGTTGTCAGAGCATAATTCCGTAAAACTTAACCATATGACAGAAATAGAAGGCAGCAGTTTTTAATGTCAGAGTCTCCAGGAGAAAACACAGGCTGCTGGTGGGCTTATGTGGCCAGCTCATATGTTCTGTAAGAGAGGAGACTGTTTTGAAGCTGTGGCTAATCAAACACAGTTTGGAGGAATGTTACTGCGGAGAATAACAGCCTATAGAAAATTAAATATAATTACAGCGGATGTTAACCATGTTGTTTACTCTCATTTTCAGTCTGACAGCTTCAACCATAATCATACCGAAACAGCAGTCATATATTTAAGTATTTTGTTTTCATTTTGCTTTTTAGCTATGCTAACAGAATAAATACTTACGAAACTAATGGCATTTCCCTTAGCCTCAGCTGCTGTTTGTGTTTAATGTTAATTACCTAAGGTTAAATAAACTAAGATGGTGAACCTGGTAAACTATACCTGAAAAATATCAGCATGTTAGCTTCTCTCACTGTAAGCACGTTAGCATGCTGATGTTAGCAGCTAACTATGTATAGCTTCACAGAGGCCCTGTTCATACCTGGCATGCATCTTGGGTGATCCAGTCTCAAGTGGACACCTCTAAGTACGTCAGTTCACACCTGGCATTAGAATGCAGCTCCACATGTGTTTCGAGTGACCACTTGTGATCGGATCTCACTTCCCCGCTCTCTGTAAAAAAAGTTCTGTTTGCAAAGACCAAATGCGTTATTGTTTTAACTGACGGGAGGGAAGCAATGCACTTCCCGTGCCTACTCTGCCAGAAATTACAAGAAGAAGAAGAAATCAAAACAATACTGCCTGGGTCTATTCCTTGGCATGTTCCAGACAAACCAAATGGCCCAAAATTTTTGACGCACTTGTAATATATCTCTATGGGCTTTTCAAATTTTTCACACATCGTGGACAAAGCCAGCCTAAGCGATTTGCATGACTTGTATTTGTTTGTGAATGACTACCTACATCCGCTTACGCGGAGGATGTCAGTTGAGTAGGCGGTCCTTCAGTGTGGCCCAGGACACATTGCACACACACTGCTCAGTGTGTCTCAATGCTTTGTGGATGCATTTTGGGAGTATTCACACCTGTACAACGAGCTGTTCGCTTGCGATTGGATTTTCCAAGACGCATGTACGGGGCCTTCGGTTGCTAGCATGAATGTAGACTGTTTTTGTAATGAGTGTGAGAGTAAAAATCACATAGTTAATGAGTTGAACATGAAAAATCTAGTAGAGATTTAAACTGCACTATTTATTGGATGCCTTATTATTATTGTTACTTTGTCAGTATTATCATTGAAAAAAACCTCTGAAAAGTGTTCCAAATTTGTAAATGTTTTTACACAGCAATATTGCAGCAGTATTATAATTGTTTTATTATTACTAAACCGTGTTTCCATAGAGTATGAATTGGCCCTACACTACACATATAAGTGGAATTTTTGGCCATGAAAACAATTTGTTTTTACTCTTTACAATAATGTGATTACACCTGTTTGTTACTGGTTTCCAGCTTTAGGAAACAGTTGCCAGTATATTGTTTTTCACAAGTTTTGAAAATGTTGAATTACCTGTCTAGGAGAGTATAGTTAGGACACCATAAGATAGCTGTCATTTTTGTTTAATGTATATATATTTTTTAATTACATTATGCATGGAAACAAAATAGTATTTTGTACCACACTGTTGTTGCAGATAGCAAAGGTGGTATTTATGAGTGAAGAGACTGGTTTCATTTCCGCATGTAGGAGGCATGCTGTGCATAGGAGGATACAAACCCAGATATCTCTTGCTTCTGATATTAGTTATATCATTTCTTAAGCCTCATCCATCAAAGGGTGCATTGCTGTGTTTCCTACTTGCAGAAACAATCTCGCAGTTTGACTTATATTTATCAGTCCAAAATTAAAACTTCCTGAATGAACACTGTTTAATATGTTTTTTTTTTGTAGCTGATTTTTTTCCTGTCTGCATTTCATCTTCTGATACGTTTTTCATGGCTCCTACTCTCTCCCTGCGTGTCTTTGTCAGAGTCGGGCTAGCTTTAATGAGTGGACTCCATTGTTATTTGGGCTGGCCTCCTGCTTGCAGCTGTGGATAAAACTATCTGGTGTATTTGGCATGGCGCCCGTCTTTGGCCTCAGTTTCTAACAGGAGGAGGAGGAAGCGGAGGCCAACACATTGGATGTGCTTGATGTGGACTGATGGACAGCAGACAGCTTGCCATGTCTCCACGAAAACAAGAGTGCTCCCCTAATCTACTTAAATAGGAATCCATGGAAACCAGATGCTGGTGGAGAAGGACAGGGAGTTACAGTAGATGAGAGACTTGCTAACAGCACTTGAAGTGAAAGTAACCCTCTGTTGAAATATTTTAACAATTCATTTGATGTTAGTGGCTCTTCCATACTTCGTCTGTGATGTTTTGCTTGTTTCCATGGCCCATATAATCTGCTTGTACAGTTTTCATGCTGGAGTATGTGACAACATCAAACTGCAGTGTAAACTCTAGTTTAACCTGTGGGTCCCACTATCTCCACAGTCATTATCACGGCCCAGCAGATGTTGCTGACAGTCAAAACACTAAGATCTTTTATCAATTTATGCCCCTGCTGCATTACTTCGTTTGGCCCAATGGGGTTAGTTTTTTCATGTGCTTTGCTAGCAATTTTGGAACTTTATACATAAATCACCTCTGATATTAGCCCAGGATCCCAAAGTCATCTTTCTGAGGTAAATCTGAGTCTTAGCTGGATGTAGGTGATGTCCTGGAACTCCCATATTACACATCAACCAAATCAGATAATGCATAATGTGTGAAGTCATCTACAGAGTCTTTTGTTGAGTTCCTTTGAGCTCTCTAAGCAGCCAGAAAGCCCAGGCACAACCTCCACCCCTCTTAAGTTACATTTTTCTGGAATTGAATCTAATACAGTCATATTTTCAAAAGGAGAATTTGACAGTCACTGACCAAAAACAGCTTTAATTTGACAAAACTTCAAAACTCAAGATTTGATCAGGCTTAAAAAAGACCATAATTAGGCCTGTTAAAACATTCAACCATTCCTTTTTATGACTGAAATTTTTGATAGATGTTTTATTTTACATTTGGTGATTGGTGGCTGATTGGTGAGCCCTGGATGAAAATTTTTGCTCTTTTAATCTTTGTTAAAATGTTGTGTAACAGTGTTCGCCTGTCTCACTGTCCTCTAAAATAAATGGGCTATGGGCTATGGGAGTGTGTTGTAATTCCAATAGCTGAGTCATTGGTATTTATCACCAGTAATATTGTTTTGTGCTTTTATACTCGGTGGTAATAAAATTCTACTGTTAAATGGCCCTTAAAGTGGTCCTTTTTTCTATACTGTCACAATCTGTACATTAGGGTATATATACAGGGATGTTCATCATAAAGGCCAGCAAGTACACACACATAGCAAGATTTGACCCGTTGACCTGTCTTTTGTGCGGCTTGTGTACAGCATATCGTGCCTGTGCAGTGCTCATGCCACTCTGATAAGCAGCAGAGCAGGCTACTGTAAGTGGCCACGGTGGAAATAAAGGATCAGGATGAAAGAGCACAGATTACATATTCATCTGGCCCATTTAGAGGAAGCGAAGCCTACAGAGATGCCTGGCCAAGCACACTGACGAACCCAAGATTACACACAGGTGCAACTGTGAGACACACACATACATGCACTTCCATCTTCGCCCTTAATCTCTCTCTCTCTCCTGCCCTCTATATCGTAGTCTTTCTCCCTTCCTGTCTGTCTGTTTCAGACGCTTGTGTTTCGCCACCTTCAGCTTGGTGTGTTTTATCGTTGGCCCTCATCTCCCAAGTCTTGGCGCGTTCCTGCATGTAGAGTCTTTGTCTCATATCGCTAATCTAGCTTGCTTATCACTCCCCTTTTATGTTCAAGTTTTTTCTTTTTTCACTTGTCTGTTGTCGGCATGCTTTTATTTTTCCACAGTTCTCCATAATAAAGTTGTTCATAGGAAGGTCCTGCTTCAAGGCTAGTGATTTTTCTCTTTCTGAGTCAGTTGAAACAGAAGGGGCACAGTGAGGACAGTGATGTCAGGAGGTACAGATATAAAGTGGACATATAGGAAAACACATCGTGACTGTCATAAAAAATGCGTTGTTCTCCAATGCAGTATGAATCTTTAACCTATATTTGCACTTCAGAAAAATACTTTGAACACGACGGTCCTTGTGGGTTAAGTCTCACTTACTCTACTTTCTTTGCCTAATGTCTTTCTAACATATTTACATATATAATTAGTTAACCCAATCAAGGCTGTGTTGCGAAAACTCAGCCTGAATCATAGCATTCATGTAATGGTTTTCCATGGTGTATTGTACATTGTCCTGTAGTATCTGTTTATCAGATACCAGAGTGTCAGTTGTAGCAGGAAGGTTTAGTCAGAAGTTGGACCTTCTCTTCCTCTCCATGCATGAACAAAATACTTAAAAGAGTATTACACAGATTAAGCATTGCACTCCTATAAAATTGTTGGGCTCACGATGGACCAAAATAAGATCAAAATCATTGCAGCAGAACCAGAGGTATCATCTTTTTTAGTCGACACATGCTCCTTCTTTGTCAAAACCTGGCGCCTACATTACCAACAATGCAACCTGACTGCCGGCAGTTGGATCAGAGATTCAGGTATTTTATGCTAGTAGCAGCTAACATAGCCTCGAGCTGCTGGACTCAAGCAGAGGTGAGGAGCAGGTTAGAGAGGACCAGTAAGCTTACTTCTTTCCTACTCCACGCCTTCAGATTTATTTTCATGTTCAAACTTGTAGTCTTGAGACCCAACCGATGCTGACTCAAATAACATCACTTGAGGCAATATAGCAGACTTTAGACAGTTCCTTCTGGATCCACAAAAAGGCTTTATACAACTTTTTCACCTATGCAGTAGTACTCCCCAACCCTCCCCAGAGACTTCGATGTGTAAAATAATGGAGTTCCCCTTTAAGTTCATATGTAGCTTTTAAGCATCAGTAGCACTTAACACAAAACATCATTGGACTTGTGTTAATTCTGAAAAAGAAACTGTAGGATGGGTGATTATTATTATTTTTTTTTTTTTAACTTTTTGTGCAAAGAGCAGCATTGATAGGGATGTTATTTATCTAATTTTTCAGATCAAAGTGTGTTTAGTGGTGTGACAGTTTTTCTGGCTTAAGAGTTAGCTTGGAAATCTTGGAATTTTACCTCAGCGATTTAAATGATATATTTTGTCTGCATACATCATCGTTTTTCGTACTTAACAATTTGAGATGTCCATTTAAGGACTGTATCATCTTTAAATGGTCCCTTTTTGAAACATCTGCAAAGAACTCAGATGACAAAAACACATCCACTCACTGCTTCAATTTATTATGTGTACTGTAACTCTTACTCTACAGTGTTTTACTTAGCAGAGCATGATTTTTGTCTCTTTTAACATTAATTCAGTCAGCTGTGCAGTGACTCTACAATCCAGACGGATTTATTGGCCAAAATCCACTTGTACTTTACACTGGGTTTGGCTGTACTGACTACAACAGTGTGTGAGCAATCTCTGGTGCCCTCTCTCTGTAGACTAGTTTGTCTCAATGTTTAGAGATGGCCAACTTGCTCTGCACTGCATTGTCGATACACATCTGATAAAAAGTATTATATAATTATTATATAATTAACTTTCAGGTGTGCCTCTACTCAAGGTTCAAACCAGAAGTCATCCAGACAGAATCAAAAAGTTGTTTATTAGTCCAACAGTTTTCTTTTTTAATATGTGTTGTTGTTGTTGGGTTTTGTTACTTAGTACAAAATAATTGGTTTAGCTCCCAAATCAGTCCAAATAAAAAATGCTGCTCTGTTTTTGCTCTGCAAAGACTTACAGAATTCACTCTCCTTTCATGCTGTGGACTTTTGATGTGCTGTTTGTTAACCTAATGATTACAAATGATTTCCTGCACCATTTATGGACTGTCTGATAACAAGGTCAACACTGAAATGGCATCAATCACGTCTCTTATGACATTATCAGTCAGATTTACCGTCTCTTAAAGACAGATTGTGCACTGGCTCAAGATAATCTCTCTTTTTGACTTCATGTGGAGGAGTTCAGTTTTTGAAAACATTATGAAGTACAGTATATAAAGTCCACAGCTTTGTGGTAACAAGACCGCAGGAAGTTACTGCAGCCAGTCCAGAAATAGTCCGGTACATAACTTCCTGTGAAACCACAACTCGTCGTTTTGTATGCATTAAACTAGAAGATATAATGTGTTAATTGAGCTTTAGAAGTGCTGGTAGGCAAATGTGTTACATTTTGACAAGAGTCAGGCTTATGTTTCACCCAGTTTCGAGTCTTTATGCTATAAATTTAGCTTCACTTTTAGCATACAGACATGAGAGTGGCATTGATTTTCTCGTACAACTCTTGGCAAAAAAGCAAATAAGCGTGTTTCCCAGAATGTTGAACCATTCCTTCAAGCTGTGCCATTTACTATACACTGAACCACAAATGCATGAGGAGAACAAAGGATGCTTCTACCATCAATTTTGTTTTCTCCTTGGGGGTCTGTCACCTTGACGGGCTTCTTTTTTATTCATACTTGATGTACCTGCCTACTCCTCTCCCATGTTCTGCCTGATCGGCCTGGAGGGCCAAATAGACGGTGTGCTTCTGAGCGGCTCCACAACTAAAGAGCACAGCAGGCCAATGCCAAGGGCCAGATCCATCGCGTGCAACCACCTCAGCCTTTAATTAAGCTTCTGAAGGGAGCGACAGCCTTTATTAAGAATAGAGATACAACTCAGTGTACAACTGTTTCCTCTTTTTTCATCCTTCGTGTTCCACACTCCAGCAGCAAGGAAGGCAGGGAACTAAATGAAAGGTGCCTTCAATTTAGACTCTGTTTTAACCTCTATGTAGCTTTGTGTATGTGATTGAAAGACTTATTACTTAAAGAAGTTTTGTTGTTGTTACATTTGTGCATGAAGAAGTATGAGTATGTGGGTATGATTGTGCTTTTGCATCATGTTTAGTGATGATAGTGGTGGATGGGAGGCTGTAGCCATTGGTGGGGGATGACTCCTCCAGATGATCCTGTGTGTAGCAGCAACAGCGGCGCAGCTGGAATTGTTATCTCCTTTGATATTAGGGTTGTATGTAATGTGGAAAACACCCTGGGCCGACTCCACTTCCTCCTCAGACGATAGGGGTTTCACATGCCAGTTGTTTTTTAAATTCCCCTCGAGATTTGTATTTTATTCCACTGAATTCAACCTTAGCTATGTGAAATATTTCCCCATTGCTGTTTTTTCACAGAATACAGGGATTATATTTTGTTCTGCTCTTTCTGAATCTAATCAGCCACAAACGCAGCTTGGCATTAGATAAGATTTTTTTTTTTTTTTTTTTTTTTTCCTCAGTGGTTTGCTTCTGAGCACTCTCTTCACAACAAGACTGTTATGCCCAAAGTCAAGGTTGCTGCTTTAAAGGAAATGACTTCATTTACACCTGTGGTAAAACTTGAAAGTGTTTGATAAAATGATGCGTCAACAACTCACTGACCAATTAGGTGGGGCCTGATAAACAACAATCATGCCGGCGTATTTTCCTCAGGGCCACTGATATGGCACTCCCTTGTGATGAATGTCTGAGATTCTCGGTCTGTCTCTCTACATTAACAGCATGTTCCTTTGGAGGGAGTACGGGGGAGGAAGTGCTTTGGATGTCACTGCCCGTCTACCCAGAGGGGCTGCATGTTGAGACACACCCCTCCTTCCTCCCCTCCTTCCCCTCCTGCCTTACCTTCACACCCCTTGCACTGATCTCCCAGCCCATCCATCTCTCCTGAGGCGACAGTCCCGTCTCCTTTACTAGAACTGTCTGGCCTGTGGGGTTCACATAATGAGACAAACACACTCGCCGTAAAACACTGCCAACATCCCTTCACCACTCCAAAACAATGCGGACTCTCTCATGCTCTTGTGCCTGTAAATGTGTGTGTAGTGTGTATTTCAGAGGAATGTCTAAAGCAAACCACCATTAGAGAGAGAGAGGTCTAGGCAACTGTTGTAGTTTTGTGTAGACACAGAGGTTTGCTTGTATCTCAGCACTGACTAATGGATGGTCCTTTATCTTACTGCATCACACAGTGTAGTCCATATACACAAGAGCCACATATAGGATATTTTTAGCCTCTCCGTATAGTATGTATTACACTGTCTCATCTATGGGCTGAAAACAATTCAAACATCAGCCATCTTTGTTTTCATTTTGTTTCTTTTGTTTTTCCTTTCCATTATTACCACTCATTCCCACTGGGATTATTATAACAATGTGTAGTAATAATGTTACCTTCTGTTACCTTCAGGCTAGCTGTCTCCCCCCTGGTGCCAGTCTTTATGCTAAGCTAAGCTAACCAGCTGCTGGCTCCAGCTTCATATTAAATGGACAGACATGAGAGTGCTATTGATCCTTTCTCTGACTCTCGGCAAAAAAAAGCAAATAAGTGTATTTCCCAAAATGTCAAATTAGTCCTTTAAGACGGTGTCCAATTGGAAGAAACCAGTCCACTCATTCATAAATTTTTTGCTACTTGAAATAGACATGAAAGTTGCTTTTTTTCGTAGCCAGCACCTACTAACTAATATGGTTTGTAATGTTTTTAATGGTTTTTTTTAACAGCTAAATTTTGAGCTACTGTATTTAGTTTGCACAGCTGGGGTTTTAGTGGCATACCTTTAGGGGGAGTAATAAATCTCTTCCTGTGTGGGAGGTCTAGATGGTTGGCCTGGTGGTCTGCCCTAGAAACAAAATACCAATTAAATAATAATAATGAATTAATAATTAATTACTCTAAAATGAGAGGGAATGAAGGGCTCGGTGTGACCCCCCTCTGACCCACCCCTCTGGCATAGTAAATCAGTGCCTAGTAACTTTTGAGTGTCGTGCTCTGAGGAATTAAGGACTCCCAATAAAACAGCCATCACATGAAAGACACCCTGGGGCTAAGGAGCACTGAGTAACACAACATGAGAACCTCTTTTAGAGTTCTGGTCTTTTGGTTTTTGTCATGAAACTCTTGATGATTTCTTTTCATCCCACTCTTCTTTAGTGTCTGCATTAAGTTTCTAATATGTGTTATGAATTCAAAAAGGAAACGCTGAACAAGAAAAATAAAAAAACCTACTAAAAGCTAACTTTAAGCTTATTTTGTCATAAAACAAGCTCTATCTCTGTAGTCAGCCTTTTAAATGAGTAAACATCAAACAAATAACTGTTAATAGAATATATGTTGGTGGTATTGTTTATGAATGCACTGGGGCATTAGGAGTAGGACTGTAGGACTAATGATATTTCACTGTTTTGTTAACTTGAGTGACGTGTTCAGCTGGCACCTTGGTGAAAAGTGTGTCTAAATTGTGTTTATGTGCCAAGAATCACAGACAGAGTAGAGATAACCACTTAAGTTAATAGTAATTCTGCCTGCTTGAGCAGTACAACAATCTGTGCTATCTGGATGACTCACATCGGGCTTGCAGTGATAGTAGGCTGGCAGAGTGTCAGGATGACTAAAAATCTGCTTGAATCACATACATCTGGTGATGCTGATTGAACAGTTCATTCTAGGCTACAGGACTGGTCTGAATACTGAAATACGTAGAGGGACACACCTAGAGCTTACGTAATGCTTTATGAGCATTTGACAGAACTAATTCCTCTGCAATTATGAGCTTGCCGAATCCCATGAGTCACACCTTCACAGAGGCAGATGAAATCAATTAAACTCAATAGAGGGTAGAGAAGGAAAATAAATACTGGATCAGTATGTTCAAATTGTGAGACCTTTTGTCAGATTAGAAGAATTGAGAGTTTTTTTCATTATGTTTATGTATTTTCGCATAGAGTGCGAAGTAAAATGAGCATTTTGAACACCTCCTTAGAGGCAGGACGTGGTAGTATGGCAGGACAAACATGACTTTCTGTTCTTTTTGTTGACTTCCATTCAACATGTTGCATTGAAAGTGCAGTTAAAAACTTGCTAGATTAAAGAGTAATAGTAGTAGTAGTTTTGTAACAATATAAAATAATTGCAATTAAAGCTGCATTAAAGTAGAGGGCAATATGTACACAAACCCACAGCAATCAGCCTTGATATATCAACATATTTAGAAGCTATGGCTAATGTGTCAGCAAAGACAATAAGCAAATCTGACTGACACTTCCCGCAGGCACAGAAGAACATGAGCATTCCATTGGAGTCCTCTTCGTCAGTACCTATTAAACGTAAGCCTATCATTCACTGATGTTTTAGTTTTAAATTTGTTCACTCTGCTATTTCACATTAGGCCAGCAGCGTGCATTTAGCCTGTGTGCCTTTCACTGGGGCTGGATGATATGACCAAAATCTCATATCCTGATATAGGTCATTTCATATCCAGATAACAATGGATATCACGATATAGCACATCAAGTTGAGTATTAGCACCAACTCACGAAACCCCCATTTCTCAACCGTGTAAACTGGGGCCAAGTCTTTGCAGATGTAAGCTGCAATGGCAGCCGTTATATGCTTCCATCTTAGTGATTCTTTGCATATGGTGTGACACAGGCAAAAGCCTCTTGCAATGTCTGAGTCATGAGTTTGTTTTGAGCACTTGACTGTACTTTTGTGGCTCTCATCAGTACACTCTCTCCGTACTGTTAGACAGGATTCTAGCATAAGTGGTAAGAGATTAGTGGTGTTTCAGCCTGTTGTGGGATCCAGTCTGCAGCATAATTTCCAAAGTAAGTTTTTCTGGTCCGTGTCTGACTTTTCATACCCAAACCATGTCCATGTGACAGAAGGAGCCCCTCTTTTAGGTACGAGCTACTTTTTTTTTTTGTCTTGGCTGGTTGGAGTCTTTCTACTGTTCCGTGCCTTCATGCAAATTTCCTGCCTGCATCCGGCACGTTTGGAAGAACACAAAGTGTTGTCAAAATGAGAAAAAAATATTGCTGTAAAGAGTGTGATTTGTGACACAAAGAAATAAACGATAGAGCACAGCCCTACCTTTCAACATTTGGAATCAAATAGAGCTGCAATGATTAGTTGATTAATCGAACAATTTCGATGTACAGTATATCATTGTAAAGAGAATGTCTTTGGGTTTTGGATTGTAAGGCAGACCCAGCAGCACATTTGAAGATGTCACCTTGGACTCTAGAGAACTGAGATGGACATTTTTCAATAATTTCTGACATTTTTTAAAGCAAACGATTAATTGAGAAAATAATCAGCAGATTTATCAATAATGAAAATAATCATTAGTTTCTGCCCTACAGTCAAACATACCCACTGGTGAATTAAAGCAATTAGCTAAAAGTGGCTGAGAGTTGCATTAAACCGCAGAATTATGGATGATTCTCAGAAACTCCCTGAAACGTTTTGTTTTTATTCATTATTTTCCCTGCCCTGTTTCTTTTCCTGTATTATAACAAAGCCACCGATTCCATGATTAATATGATCTGAATAAGTGTGTTTTCCATTCCTTCATTGTTACCTTTTAGCACACAGACAGATGTCAAACATTAGCATTAGCCTAAACAACAGCATAACCCCCACAGGAGGTTGTTTTGAGCTGTTTAACTAAAAAGCTTAATCCTGATGCACTGCCTCCCTATCCACAGCTCTGTTATTTTACTATTATCCTACAATGATAAGCAGGTGCGAATGGGAATGGGAGGGATGTAATAATCGGGAAGCGATGAGTGAGCTAGAAGGTCAGGGTTGCCGTTGGTTAGGCTGTGATGTGGTTAACCAAGAGAGCTGGAGTGTGATGCAGTTTGGCAGAGTGGCAGCTTGCCCTTGCCACACAGCACTGCTTCCTCTAAGGGACAAGCCTGTAAAAGCTGGTTCTGATTTGCAGCCCACCCACATAGCAGCACAGCTTGAATGGACCTATGTGAGGGAATGCTGTGCTTTCCCTTCAGTCTTAATCATTTCCCTGCCAGGACTTTAATTTTATGCGGTTATTTACTGTGGTCTACAGTCGAGTTCCATTGCTTTTTTTCTCTCTCCTCCTCCTTTTCCGCCGGGTGCAGGTGTGTGTGCACTCGACCGAGGAAATGTGTTGGCTTGTCTACAAAGGTTCCAACACAAAAATGGATCAGGAAATTCTGGTTCCACTTTACACTGAGTCCCTCCTCTCACATGGTAGTAAATGCTACAAACCAACCCCCAGACCCACCCGCAGCTGCAGGAAAAGGTGATGAAAAGTAATTGCCACATTGTTGTCACCTGCCTGCTGCTTAGTAGAACATTTTATTCCAGTAGTCTTCAATTAGTACTAAACTTTAATGATTTGATCAGTCAGACAGAATGCAGGAAAAACCCAATACAGGATTTTTTTCTTTGTGCCATAGGCGGTTCAGCAGATGAACTTGACTCAGGTGGCAGTTAATAGGCAACCGCAGGAGTGTCAGCATTGTGGACCCTCCAGTTGAGACAGGATTCTCGAGTCTCCTTTCATGTCATATGAGGTCACCTTCTTTTGTGTTCAGTGCACACACAAACACACACACACACTGTCACAGGGACTCACAAATACCCATGGTCCTCACACCCTCAGGGCCACAGGACAGAGACCCAGCAGAGGAAGTGTAAAGGTCTAATGTGAGGCTGCTGAGTGACTCTGGAAAGGATACTAGATCAGGTTGCGCGGGCCAGCCAGGTCTGTATTGTAAAGATGAGTTGATCTGTCTCAGGGAATGGGCCTCGTCAAAAAAAAAAAAAAAAGGGTCCTTTTTGTGTCGTAAAGCCCTGGACCTACCCATAGGCGCTAACCACAGAATGCCTCCGTGGAAATTTGAATTCCTTTGTATTGCAGAGGAATGCCATTCATGAATTTGACTTGAAAAAGATACTGGACAAAATTACATTGTAATTTTCTTCCATGGTCTGACATTTTTTGACGTCCACCAGGATGTATTGATTTAATTTCAAAGTTTAGTTGAAGAGAGGTTGCTAAGGTCACCCCAAAATGTATATGTTTTTGAATGGAACTCAAGCTGAAAGGAATTTGAAGAGAAAAGGGAGATATTCTGATTGAAAGATGTGAAGAATAAATACTGATTCATTATATTCAGTAGCAGTGTAGTTGACAACTGAATACTATGAATCAGCTAAATGAATGTATGGATCCAATTTGGATTTAATGTAGATATCTGAATAAATATTTTTGGAGTTTTCCCATATGCATGATAAGTTTTAATGCTGAACTAAGTGTCCGGCTTTACTAACAAAAGTGTCTCATTCAACCAGAAAATTACACTCCTGTAAAAGAGGATGACAGTTTATGTAGATATAACTTGTTTTTAAAATTACTTCTACAATTTGATTTCACTGCAGGCACATTGATGAGGACCTGATTAAATGAAAAACAAGACTTTAGTTGGACTGGGCAAACTGTTACGGTCTAAAGAGACATTTGCCAAAACCTGTCCTACTTTACCTGAAATCACCTACTATACTGGCATTTAATGACAGATTAGAAGTAAACAATACACTGAGACAAAAAGGAACAATACAGAGGATGTTTTTTTCATGGGAGGTTTTATTAGGATTTGGTTTGAGACCATAGTTTTGGACTGCATGTAAATTCTAATCCATACTTAAGGTCAAAGCTGTGACATTTTCCCAAAAATATGCAAAAGTGGACTAAAGAAGTGGAAGTGGAATGCTGCTATCCTGGGCTTCAATTAATGATTTTCATTGTTGATTAATCTGCAGACTCTTTTCTTCATTAATCAATTTATTGATGTTGTAAAGAAAAATCATAGTTTCCTAAAACTGAGGATGAAGCCCTCAGATGTCTGACTAACAGTCTAATCTACTATACTATAAAACAAAGAAAAGCAGCAAATACTTAGATTTGAGAAGGCAAACAAGCAATTTTTGTGCTTGGAAATTGACTCAAACTATTAATTATCAAAATAGTTGCCAGTCAATTTTCAGTCAATTTCATAATTGATTAACCATCTAATCATTTCAGCTCTCCTGCAATCTGTGTTTGCTTTCATGCCACAATATCAATTATGGTTTCCAGGTAAAGTATAGCAACACTAGATAAGGAACAGTGTTTTAGAGGGAGTTGTTCCTTTTTTCTTTTCTTTCTTTCTTCTTATGTACATGAACCAGAATAATGCAAATCTTGTATTATTAAATACTCTATAATGTGTGGCTATGCAAGTTTCCCCTGCATTACAAATAAAGTCTCCATGTGATTCCAGCCCACTGGTGTTTATGTGCAAGGAAGTACCAGCGATAAGTTCCCTAAAGACAAGACAGGGACAAAAAGGGGAATGTTTTGATGGGATCCAGGAGAGACGACTCCGGAGTGAAGAGAGTGACCCCATGATATGCTTAGATTGAAATAAATATTCCAGCAGGATATGATTTAAGGAGATCCCTGGCTCTGACCCCAGTCTGGTTTAGTTGTTTGCCAGAGGCTGAAAGACAGTAGCAAAGTAAGGAAGGCACACTTTCTGTGAGGGACATAACTTCTCTTTTAAACAGAGGACACAACACAGGATTCTGAATATCTGTTTATGATGAATTCCAGCCAATGATAGTAAAAAGAAAAAAATGCATGCAGACCTCCAATACAGTCTGGGTTTGCCTGTGATTGAATTGAGTGGCTTTCTCTGTTGCTGCCAAGAATCTGCAGAAAAACAGGACTGTTTTGTCTGAAAGCCCCCACAGCTTCCAGGTTAGGAGGAGTGGAGTACAGGGCCTGGCTGAGCTAGATGAACTGCTGCTGGAGTTTTATGTACATTAGCCTCCTGACCAAGCTCTCTCAGTAGTGGAGCGGTGTCTACTTGTGGTATCGGCTGGCCCCTAAATCACAGACAGACTGACTGTCCCTGCTGAAGAGATTTATCTAGTGGATACCAGAAAACACCAGCAGACCTAACCGGCCAGGCAGCAAAAGTACCAATTTAAAAGCTTCCCTATGATATGACAGCACAGCAGTGATGACAGGCCGCACTCTGTTCCATGCTCCCCTACCTTTCATCCCGCACAAAAAACAGAGGGAGAACGGAAGACTGCTCTTTAAAGTAGGAAGTACTGCACCATAATGTTGCTGCTGCGGTAGAAGGATGCCTTGTGTTTTGTTGTCTGAGGCAGATTGAATCTGGCTCAATACACTCAACATACACTTCCCCTTCTGTAATTATGCACCAAATATATTTTAATGAGGAGTGATGTCTAAATAAATGTCATTTGTGCAAAGCCGTTTTGTTCTCTTGAGGCTTTAGAGGATGTTTTGGATGTTTCTCTGTCTAAATAGTTTATTCTCCACTGGTGCCCAGACAGAACTACAGTAGGTAAATGCTGCGGAGTGCATTCATCAGCCTCAGGAATGTGTGCTGTTGTTCAAAGACACTCAGACTCTTCCTACTGAGGTGGCACAGCTCCGTGAAAAGGAGAGCCGTCCAATAGCAGACAGCAGCAGCCACGGCTCAGCTTTACTTTGTTAGTGTCTGTGTTTGTACTGTATACATAATGTTTCCAAGTAGGACAAGTGATTTATGTGTATATACACTAGAGAGACTTTTATGACTGCATATATGGATGTGTTGAGCATTTCATGGAAGCGGTGTTGAGTGTGTGCTGCTGTTGGAGCCGTCTCTGAGGATAAGCACTCTTCGTCATGTATTTGCTAGGGCTGTCACTTTTTATTCAAAATTCGAACATTCATTCGAGCATAAAATATATATATATATATATATATATATATATATATATATATATATTTGAACTGCAACGACCTGTTTGAATTCAAAATTTTACAGTTTATAAGCACATCAGACCATTTGAAGTAGCTTGCCTAGTGGTCCAGCAGAGGGCATTCTAAAAGTTCACGACCAGCTTGAGCTATTGCATATCCTATTGATCAGTAAACCAAGCTAATGAATAAAAATTGAAAACACTAACAAACAAGGCCATGCTTTCAGATGTTTTTGAAACAAATTACGTACCAGTTTGAATTCATTCGAACATGACTTTTTGAAAAAGTAACATAATATATAATAATATTTATAGTAATATGTCTGATCAGATTTTTGCATGGAGAGTATGTAACTGTGAGGGTGTAACTGTACATGTATTGACACTATCCAAACCACTTGGTAAAGAATGTTCAGTCTGGTTCATAACTTGTTTTGGTTAAGTACACCAAATAACACACTTTAGAATCTAATACAGTTTAATTACAGTGTACAGTTTGACAAGGGAGGAACATACGGTACGGTAAATTGGAAAGGAAAGTTTTGGCAGTCAGGTTATGACTGTTGGCCAAACAGGGTTCATTAGACAGGTTAGCACAGCCTGTTTAGCCAGAATTATCTTTATGGCAAATGCAAATGAGAAGAAGGAGTAGAGAATACGTTAGAGAGACAAATTAAAAGTATAACGTGTGGATCCTGTTCTAGAAAGAAAAAATAAAAGTAGAAAATTATAATTCAAAATCCCATTAATGCAAATTACTAGAAACATCCAGAAGTCTGGCTCCACAGTATATTGTGCAGTTCACTCCATTTATGTAGACAGCAATATTTAAAAAATAATACTAATGATGATTTAATACCTTTGTTTTTAGTGGCCTTCAGTGAACACTATTTTCCACAAGACCGTAAACATCCTTAGCTTAACCAGCAGGCCAGTTTAGTGGCAAGCTGCTGCACCATGATGCAGACTAAGGGAGACAGGACAGGGCTGAAAGGTAGACGTATTTGAAGAAAGCAAGAGTGGATATTGTGGATAAGAAACAAAACACTAGCTACAATGAGGCAGTGGGGCAGTGGTGCCCTAGAGATCGGAAGGTTGTTGGTACAATCCCCAGACCGGCAGACTAAATCTGGGCAGGGAGGTGCGCTTGCCCCTCCCTCATTCCTGCCACTGAGGTGCCCTTGAGTAAGGCCAACAACCCCCACCTGCTCCAAGAAGCTGTGGTGCTGGGCAGCTTTTAGGTGTGAATATGTGTAACTCAAAAAATAGCATTTCTCTCAGCGACGCATCCCCTGGCTAAATAAAGGCTTAAAAAAAGATACACAGTATGCATGCTGCTCCTGCTGCCCAGTGTCAGCTAACAAATTAGCTCTCATTTAACTTAAACTAAACTAAACTTAACTTAAAATCACAAGTTAAGCTGTGGTACATCCTTATTTATCTTAGAATATGGATAGTAAAGCCCAAGAACATGTTTCATCACCTATCACCTGTCACTGTGCATATATAACAATACTCAGTATATGCATATATCAAAGTGAATATGTTCATTGATTTGCATATAGTAAATAGTATGACTAAAATTAAATTCATATAATTAAATTGGATTAATAAAGATAAATCGGCTTTTGGTTTGTTTTACATTACATCTGCATACTCATAGAAAAAAAAAACAAATGGGAATGCTGGCATTCCCTTCTTTCCTTTTTTAGTCCATGAGAGTGTGTGTGTGTGTGTGTGTTGCAAAATAAATGAAAAGTAAAAATTAATTTAAAAATAGAATAAATAAAGATGTAAAATTTTTTCCACCTACTACACAGAAAGCATACTCAACCATGACTACCCAAAACCATACTTTGTATTGAACCCTCAATTTTGTATTACATCACATGCCAAGTAGAGAGTACTTTTCATATAAAGCTTGTTCACTTCCACAGTCTCACTTTCTGTCTCACACACACACACACTGGTAGTAAGAGAGAGTGGTGTTACATAGGGCAGCAGTGTTTACCTGCCCACTTGAGTGGATTCCTCAGTGGGCTGGCTCAGACGCTGAGGTAGAGGCTCCGGTGCCTATGTGTCTACTGTCTACACTGGAGGCATTCTTAGCCTGATATCACTGGTGCACTCTCAACAAAGATGTTGAAAGACCATATTGAAGCATGACTAGGAGTGGATGGGACGGCAAAGGGAGGAAGGGAGTTTGAGGAGCTAGGCGAAGTCGCCTCATACAGTTCACTGTCGTCAGCAGGGCCGGAAGCCTTGAAGTTTGGTGCTTGCAGAGGGAGAGCAGGTGTGAGCTCCCATATATGTTTGTGTGTGTGTATGGACGTGCTGTATTTGACTGCACGGGCATGTGCGTGGGCACAGATGTGTGCTCATGTGTTGAAGTGAGTACATTTGTGTTCGAGTAATAAATAGGGTGTGTTCCAGTCTGGCAGGCATTTAACTGGGTTGAAAATGCACATATACTGTACACGCTGTGTTTCAAAGTCGTATTCATGTCACTGCCCAGACAAAGCAGAACTTTCTGTTCACTATTTAAAATCATGCTTTCTTGGTTAGAGTAGGACGTGTGAGTGTGTGTGTGTGTGTGTGTGTGTGTGTGTGTGTGTGTGTGTGTGTGTGTGTGTGTGTGTGTGTGTGTGTGTGTGTGTGTGTGTGTGATAGGGAGCTGAAGCGACTTCAAAGCGACATGGCAGCATTCTCTCAGCCCAGCCTGTTTACACTGCTCAGTGGAGTCTGCATTCCTCTGTCTCATTTTTCCATGGCATTCCACAAGGAGCTCGGTGCTCCTGGCTTTGTGCTCACCAACGTTTACCCCGCCACCCCTCCCTCCACCCCTACCTATATAGTACATACATACTTCTGTACACATAACTGTACACTCCATTTGGCCATTAAAACAAGACAGGACCCAGCTGGGATTGGAGCCTGCAGAACCCACCAGCAGGGCACCGCCAGAGAAAAGGAGGGAAAAGGCGGAAGAGAAGGGAAGGATCCTAGTACCCTAGCACCGCAGGGGGGCAGGAGATTCTGCCTCCCAGCCTTCCTCCCCTCCCTTGTTCCTTCTCCCCTCATCCACCGATGGACTCAGGTAGAAATCCAGACGCACAAATATCAGTCCACGTCTCACCGATGTCAGACAGAAACATGTGTGCTGGTTTGTCTTGAAAAGCTCTCAGAGCATTCCCTGACAATAAATCAGGCTGCTTCAATTTCTGCCTTAGAGCCAAAGTGAAATATAGCAACGAAAAAGAAAACAATTATGCTGCCAATTACAAGGTGTGTTGCAAGCAGTCAGCGGCCACATCAGACAAGTTCTCTGCTGATCTTTTTGGAAGTATTTACTGGTGAGGTTGCTATGGATGCAGCATGTGTGTGTGCCTGGGCAATAGGGTCACATAAACATTTGCGGAGAGTAAAAATAACCCATAAAAGCCCTTAATTTAGCAGTTGTGTTTACTTGCTCTATGCCTTTATGACAGCATTTCTCCGACATTGGCCACAGGTGATTATGGGATTCCCTGTGGGATGGAGTGGAGGGATGGTGACCGACAGTGACATCTGTGGAGAAAGATGTCACTGTTTCTGTGCTTTCATTTCCATGGGATCCTCCTCTGGATTAAATTAAAGATCTTCCTTGACAGTATAGTAGGTAATGAAAACTGCACAGCAACAATACCCATCTGAAAGAGTGTTTTCAACTAGTTTTGAACTTAACTTTAACTTTGAAATATTTTATTAATATTGTATGATATTAATTAATATTTATTAATAAGTAATAATAATAATAATCTATTAATATTATGGTTGACACTGGGTGTTTATTTTCTTAACACTAGTTGAGTAATCTGATTTATTTAATGGCAAATATCCTCTTTCCAGGAAAACAAGATTTAAAGTTGAACATGTAACTCCATGACTTGTTAGTATGGAAAGCTTTTGCAGCAAGTGTACATATTTTTGTGGACAGATGTTAAAAGAATCAAGTGTGAGGAGAGAGGAAGTCAGAGGTTGAAGTCGTTTTTGTCTGTCATTTGTTGTGTGCAGATGGGATGATTGGATGACATTTCGGGAAAATGATTTATGGTGTACACCCAGGTTCAATAACAGAGCTTTACATTTCTCGGCAGCCATTTATAGTCATTTCATCTGAATTGTGTTCAGCAGCCAACAGGTGAACCACACCTCCCGCCAACTTGTAGATGAGATGAAAAACAATATGATCGATTATACAGAGCCTAATGCCAGAATCTATAATTCAAATACAATCAAAATCATTACAAAATATTAACAGTAAATAATGTGCCTATTAATAAATTATTTTTTAAAAACAATACCGTGCATTTAAAATAACATTTGCAGTATATGGAACTTGTTAAGATGAATAAACTGTCTGAAACTTGCTAGTGCTCTGTCACCAACAATTGAAGAATGGTAAATATGTGACAATATGATGATAAATGGGGAAAAGTAAGTTACATAAATCAAACATATCTCCTTTTTTGCTCTTTATTCATTTATTGATTTTAAATGGCAGCTGTATAGCTAAAATTCCAAATCAGGGGTTTCAGGCTGTTTCTATTCTCACACAGGGCTTCTACTCAAAGGCTGGATATGTCACTGTCCAGTGGCACTCATGTTCAGCCCACGAGCTGAATTTAGGTTTTTAAGCTTTATGAATTTGACTGGAAGAACAATTGGAAAGCTGGGGGGGCAAGAGGAAGAGGGAAAAGAGAAAAATGGCTCCCTCTCACTTGTCATAATAAGGTCTGACCCCGTTTTAAGAACTACAAATGCCACAAAAGAGACATGTCGGTAGGTGGGTTCAGGGGAACACAGGATTGCCTTTCCAAATGAATGAGGGGTGTTAAAACCAACCCTCAGCTACCTACAGTTTTTTCTCATTTTATTTTATGTGCAAGCGTGTAAAAAAGGCACCTGTCTCTCATTAAAGAGCACCAGACAGAAACTCTCCTCTGCTGTCCCTCACTGTCTGTAGAGTGTGATTTTTCTTATGTTATACAGTAGTTTTATTAATTCTCAACAGCTACAGCATCCGTTTACAAATGTTTAAATAAGCCTTGGCTCATTGGGTTAGGTCACATATGTTTTTAACCATGGAAGCAGTGTGGTTCGAGGGATTGTCTGTCAGTCGACCACTTTGGTTTGGACCAAATATTGAGGCAACTATGGGATGGATTGCCAAAATTTTGTACACATATCCATGGTTCCGAGGCATTAAATCCTTAAGACTCTGGTGAGCCCCTGACTTTTTCTCTAGCACTACCATCAGGTCAATCCAATACTTTGGTTCATGACCAAATACCCGCAAAACTAATGACATTCCCGCCAGCGACTGCTGATTAGCAAATGGTACCCTAGACTTGCAATGATATATATCATTTATATGACATGACAATATGAAATTATAATGTTTCTGTTGCAAGGTAAACAGTCAGCCTTAAACCAACCACTTAACAGTACACAGCCAGTGGATGAACAACCTTTGGCTAATGCTAACTCTGCTTGAACATGAGAATTAATTGAGTGTTAAATTACTAATATAATTTTTATCTAGAGTGTACAAAACATGTATTCGGACTCAGATTCTCTGAAATACTGTAGATACAATTTAAGAGGCAGCAGTCATAAGCCCAAATGTCCCCAAGCAAATTGGCATTGTTGACCTCAAAAGAGTCCTGAAAGAGTCAATAAAAATCGCACCATGTACAGTACTTAGAGCACATATTAGCTTATGACCCACAGCTTGTCCCCTCCATTTCATCACATCACATTTCCTGTTTGTCTGTTTCTCTCTGTCTCTCCTTCTCCTATAATTTGGAGTTCCCTTCTGTGAACATTCCCCTGGCTAATCTCTTTCCATGCAGCTGACCTTAACTTCCCATCCATAAGTGATTGACACGTAGAAAAGTGTGGGTTTTCTTTCTGACTGATGTTGTGGAACCTGAGAGAGTTTGAGAGTTGTCCTGCAAGCAAGGGACAGGCTGGAGGAAGCCTGGAGGACGTGTGGATGTGGCCCTCGTGTCTACAGGGAAGAAGGATAACTGCAATACTAACAAACTGCTGGGTTACCAAGCCACTGACTTGTTATGACAGGGAAGTGCTGTGTTTATGTTTAACTCAGAGCTTTGAAATGTATAACGTAGCGCTGGCCTGAGGCTGATGGAGTGGCCCTAGTTGTTGATTATGTGTATGTTTAGGTGTGTGTATATAAGAAGCATGTGCATCTGTGAGACCAGAGAACTTCTGCAGGGAATGTGGAAAGGACACAGGGCTCCATCTTTAAACTGTTTCCATGGCGATCCCAGTGCAGCTAGTATGTTTTGTCTGTCGAGTGGCGCTGTTACAGCCATACTAATAATAAAATCTAAAAAGTTCTGATGTACAATGTGCTTTGTGGCACTTAAGCAGGGAAAATTGGTGAGTAACAACATAAATTTGTAATTTTTAAGTGCTTATCATCCTTTTTATCATCCTCTTTTTTGTCTGCGGGTACATTGTCACACTCTGGGCTACAGATTTTAAATACAGGTCAGTGGTGCATTCAACTTTTGGTTGTAAAACCAAATCCTGTTTGACTGTTTCTGCAACTTGGGTTTGCTATATATATATAATATAACATAGTATAGAAGAACAAAAGGTATAGTTGGTCACTGTACAGCAACAGAAGAACATAACTTTAAGAGTCAAGTTAAGTCCATGCATTGAGACACATTTCTGATATCTAAAGCTGTTTCATAACTCCCCCATATAAGCTCTAAAGTCCAGTACTGGCAATAGCCCAAAATCTGCTGCACTGAACAAAGCACAGGTGTGGCTGTACCCAGCTTGGTGCCTTGGTCCCTGGAGTTCATTGCAGTTGGATCTAGGTGTTGCATATTATGATGAAACCCTTGAAAATCTTCCAGCAACAAAGGAAGAAGCTAGTGAGGAAGGCAAAGAAGAATAAGGATTGATTTGAGTAGTATGAGTTGCTGTGTGTCCAAGATATGGTCTGCAGAAATATGTTGCATCAGAAAAAATGTTACGTTTATTTCCCCATCTGGTGTTCCACCAATACAAGTATTTAGCTCACTCCTCATCTCCCTTTCTTTAAGACCAACTCCTCTTCCCTCTCCAGGTTCTTTCTTCTCTGTCTAATCCCTCCTCAGAGAGATGGGCGATTTGGGGGGGGGGGGCTTGCTACTTAAAGAAAGCGCCCGGGCAAATTTGGGGCTGGTGGTAATTATTTGGGCCTCATTACGGGATCACGTTTCCCCAAGTCTTTCTCTGTGGTAACCGTTACTGGATATGGGGCTGACACTATCAATAAAGCGGGGGGAAAGATGACACGCCTTTTGTTTTGACTGGACCAAAGCAGTAATGCATCCTGTTCGTTTGCATTTGCAAAGAGAGAAGAGGCAAGAGCCTCAGAGCCCACTTTTCCAGATGCTCCAACAGAGAAAGACCCACTGATCCACTCCCCTGGCACAGGGCAATCCAGCATCACTATAGCAGCCTTCCATGTAAATCTACTTAGTATAGGGTCATGAGATACAAGCCTGTTTGATTGAGGAGTGTGGTATGAGGAGTGCGTATCTGTATCATCTGTGGCACCAAGACCTAAACCACAGTGTGTGAAGAAGCCAGCACTGCTTGAATATTAGTCCAAGGATGGATACGATATTTGAGAAAAAGCTCAGTGCCTTGGCTGTAGTAACCTCTGACATTTAGAGACACACTCCTGTAACCTGCAGGATCACGGATGGACTTTTTGCACCAGTACATCAGTAGACACATGCTCATGCACACATACATTATGTCCACTTGCAAGCACATGCTCAAGTGCCTCTAGCTACATTACATAGCTGAGCTCTCACTCATTAACCGGCATTCTTACACAAACTCTCACACAGTTAGTTAGGCAAACTTGCTACCTGATGTGTGCAAAAGGTCTCAACCTGTCTTTTCACCTAAGGCTCCCTCATCCAGTAATAAATACATGCACATGGGCCAAATCTTAGCAGGGATCCTCAGTAAGTGTTGCCCAGTTACCCGGGTAACCAGATTCTGATCTCTTTCAACTATTACATGCAGTCTTGTTGATCCCTTTGGCAACAAATTTTCCTGCGCTTATTAGAAAAAAGAATTGCCCTCGCTGTAGAATCTTTTACCTATTTGAATAAGAAAAGACTCTGATTTACCCTTCAAAAATGGCAAAATATGATAAAGACAAAACTTATGTTGTGTTAGGAGTTTGGCTAAATCATTCTTTGAACCTACAGTGTCTATCTATAAGAGAATCCAAACAGAAATTTATTTTGCAATATTACATTTTACAATACTGAATAAAGGAGTCGAATTATACAGGACAATTAGACTTACTATCCAAATAAAATATTGAATGTCACTCTGAGCAAGTATGTAAAATATCAGAGGCATTCAGTTAACTTTGTCAACTAAAAGCTGTAGCTTGGTTGCCAGTCTGGTCACCTTTTACAGTATTATATGTAATGCTCGGCCCTGCTGTAGCACATGCTGACTCTTTTGTTACCCTATTTTTTACCCCATATATAAGTGTGTGTGTGTGTGTGTGTGTGTGTGTGTGTGTGTGTGCACTGAACAGGTGCGCCTTTAATGGTGGAGTTTTAAGAGAATGAGAGAGACAAAAAGATTTTATTAGAGTCCCGACATGGGAGGCTGACTCACTCCCAGAAGAAGCAGATCAGGACTCAGGCAACAGACAGTATGTGCATTTGTGTGTGTGTGTGTGTGTGTGTGTGTGTGTGTGTGTGTGTGTGTGTGTCTGCAAGCTTGCATGTGGCAGGGTTGATTCAACTCTTCCCCGATATCTGGCAGGCTTTCCAGGCCTCAGGGCAGAGCTCCATTAGAGAAGCCTTTTGCCTTCGTCACTCTCAGTCTTGATTTATACTGTATGATAGAATAATCACATAGTAAGATAGTTCTTTCATCTCCTACTAAACCAATCTGATTCATTTTGATAATGTTGCATATAGCAATTCAGCCAATAGTTCTTCAGAAGCCTTCTGACCTGAGCGGCTGGTAATTGGGTGGTGGGGCTTGATGAGAGGTGCTAGCTGTTTTTGCTTCCCCCCTTTAACACACACTGACATAACTGCCTGGGCCTGGTTCCTTGCTGGCAGGAGATGAACTAGAAAAACTCTCTTTCTGATTATTGGCAGATGAAAAAAGAAGATCTGCAGGGCTAAGCGAAGGGAAAAAAAAATAGTATTGACTTCTCACCACAGCTACTATTTATTTTCCCGTTTCTCTGTCCATGTATTTGTTTTTGAGGCTGTTAGATTCTTGCCTCAGAATATTTTTTGGGTAGTCTTTGATTGAGCTGGAAAGGAATGCCTTTAATCGTGGCTACAAAGAAACCGAGGGACATGTCCCCGTCAGTTTTGCAACAGATCTAGACAGATGAGAAGGAGGAGGTGTAACGGAGGAGCGAGCATTGTTAACAGTCTGTGGGGAACTGTTTGCGTGCCCTGTGGTTTCTAGTCCCTGTGAAATGGAGACTCAGTGATTTGGTTTCCCAGGCCCCTTTTTCTCAGGGCCATACAAAAACCAAATGAAGATGTTTCAGTCTGTCCTAGTTGCCGTTTATAGACCAGCGGCAGCGTGTTTCTAAGTGGTAGATTTCACCAATGGTGGCACATGGAGAGTGTTCACAACCATCTGATTGTAAGTGGTGTGGGCATATCTAAAATAGAAGATAATGCTTAGTCTTGTCAATGGTGCAAAACATAGACACTGTGACCATTGAGGTGGTTGCCCACAGAGCCTCAGAAAACCAGAGGAATCTAAAAAGCAGCCGCTCCTCCAGAGCCTATTTGGCTCAGCTTTGGGATTATTATCTGCTTTATTAGGAATGATTGCACAGCCTCATGCATCAACATGTTTAATATCACAGCAAGATCCAAACACAAATCAAGTAAGCCTAAAGACTCAAATAAGTGTCGTAATTTCACAGTAAAACCTGATTCTTATTACTAAATGTAGCTCTTTCCCAACATTTCCCACAAACTTATAGGAAAAAAGAGCAGAGGTCATGGCATCAGTGAAATTGTGTCATTAAAGTATTATTTTTATTTTCTTTTTTTTCTTTGTTAAGGGCCAAATTCAACTGTAGGCCTCTAATTTGGGCCTAGTAAATGCAGACTGGTAAAGGCAGCTGGCAGAGCGGCATGCAGCCCAAGCCAGGGGTTCATGCTGACTTGTTGCCTGCCTGCCTCCTGAACAGGGGCTGCCATTCAGCAGACGTGCAAGAGTCTAAAAGCATTATTCAGGGCACAATCCTAGATCAAGGGTTAGTTTTCTATTTCCCCTTCACCTTTAGCTAGAGAGAGGTATTTTGGATTTGTTTTTTCTGATGTACCCCCACATCCCTATTAGATGAACTCATGTACATCTCCATCGACACCACCTGTCATGTTGCAAATGTGTTCATTTCAATGGACTTCTACGCTGATGTCTAGTAAAACTAAATAAAAGTGAATATTGTTATATTTTTTCTCACAGTGTATTGCAGATGTTGGCAGAAGCTGGACATTTAAATCATTTGATACTTTTAACGCTCAATCTTAACTCTTTGTCCATTTGTTTTAGCTAATAATTTCAACTGTTTATCAGTTACTTTTAGTTAACTATTTTGACTTCTCTGCCTGCTTGCTAACTAGCTTTCTTGCACTCTTAATCGAAGCACATGGCTTTAAGGTGTGACAACTGACTGAGGATGGTGGGAGGTGTGTACTGTTTAGTCAGTGTAGCTGACTGTAGTTTAACTGTTATTATGACACTGTTATCATTTTTCTCCAAAACACAAATATGTTTAGGAGAAAATTGACGTACCCCAGAATCTTTCCACATATCCGCTGGCAATTGCAGATCTACCCTCTTGGATACAACTACCCCTGTATTTATCATTAGTGTTGTTTTTACCCAACATATTAATTACTTGTGGTATGTGAGTCGCCTGCACTACACAATCGCTCCACACAAGGTGCTTCACTACTGAGCCCGCATCTCTCATTTGCTTTTATCTCCCTGCCCCACCACGGTCCCCCAAGTTTTTCTTACTCCTCTCCTCTCTCTCCTTCTGACAGACATGCACCAGCCCTTTGCAGCACATTACGTCAATTCTCCAGGACCAGGGTGCCAGCTGTTGATGTCACCCTTGGGTCTTTTTAATTTAGGGATTTCCGCTGGGCGAGATGGGGGGGGGGCATGAACTCAGCCCAGAGCCACATGAAGAGGCCCATTGGGGAAGAACCAGGCCAGGATGGGCCTATACAGGGCAGGGCAGGGCAGGGCAGGGAAGGGCAGGACAGGGTAGGACTGCTCCGCTGGTGTGTGAGCAGAGAGACTAGGCTCTGCAGGGTAATCTATGAGCTGTAACAAGGACTGATCTAGGGGCTTTGTATTAGACGTTGCTCTCACTGGTGTCATGTGAGCAAATTAGTGATGCATGGGGGTGTTGTAGGAGTGGTTTGCTCCCTCCTTGACTGCCATGCAACCCCTCGTACCCATGACAGCTTTTCTGTGACTTGCAAACACTGCTGCTATCCCTTGAGCTCTTAAATGCAGCCTTTCAGCAGTTATGAATTTCCTCCCTTTCAGAGGGGATCAAATGTTCCTACCAAAGACTATCTCTCATTCTTTCAGTCCTCAAGGCTCTGAGTGGGAGTGAACATTGCCATCCATGTAATTGATTTTGCTAGGGTGCCAAAGTTTTTCCTCTTGATTTTAACTGGGAAGGAAACGCCTTAATTTAACACATAAAAGCTTCGATCAAGAGCAACTATTGTTCTCTAATGGTGTGAAAACCAGCTTGGGATTCTGTGTCTAGACTGTCTTTTAAATGGTTGTCTCAAACATAATTTTTTTTTTATTCTTGGTTTTGGTCCAATCATTGATATTTTAAGTGTCACATACTGTAGTTACATGTGGTGTTTTGGGTACATATGTATGGTATATACTGTATGACTTAGATAGGTGTCAGTGCTATCTGCCCCTTATGTTTAATTGGTTTGCAGCTGAATTTTGTTTTTGTTAACACACCTCCACCTCCCTTAACCTGAAGACAATTGTCTTTCATCTTTTCTACAATTATTATTTTAACAGTTCTCTTTTCCTCCTTTAACTAGTCTAATCATAGTAATCTACGATTATGGATAATAATCATCATAATCTAAAAAAATAAAATAGATAATATTGAATGCCTCAGTAATAGTGAAGGTGGGACTAAAAAGTCTCCACCAAAGTCATTTCAAGTATGTCAGATATCTTAGTTGATTCAGTCACCCTCTACCAGGTTTTAAGTTAATGTCTATGTTTGTATTAAAGATAACAACTGTAATTTTTATTCTGTACTGGTTCTTTGGTCTTTAGGATCCATCACTGTGTTGGGTATTTGTAATCAATTATAAAAAGGTTATGTATAACTTTTCATAATGTTGAATGTCATTGCTGTCTTTGTAAAAAAATTGAAATCCCCAAAATCTTTCCGTATTTGAAGATGATACATCAATCAAACATATTTTTCTGACTGGTTTTTGTTTTTGTTATTTTTCCCTAAAGACCGTATTTTCAGACCAGTTCACAATTTCAAAGAACAACAAAGCGATACATCAGTGTGATGAGGTAGAAGGAGCTGTAGATGTGCTGTTTGTGTACCTTGGCATGAATGCTTCTTGCACTTCTCATGAAGGCTGCACACCTAAAAAAATGTGTTCTCCCACCCAGAAAAATGATCCCACCAGAAACATCTGTGTTGTTTTAAATTTCTCTTATTTTCCTCTTTCCTTTCATAACCTTTTTCTCTCTCTGACACTTTCTTTGCAGTATCACCCTTTGTCTCTGTGCAACACAAGCGAGGATGAACAACAAGAGAGTGACTTCATCATCATTGTCAAACTGGAGCACAGGGTACCCCGATGTCTGCCGCTGCTCGATAAGGTACACACAGACATGGCTTTGAGTGCTTCATGCTTTTCTCCTAGTTAAACTCTCTGAGAAACTCCCCTCTCTGTGACCCCTTCCTGTCTCAGACATGGAAGCAGACAGATAAACCATCTTGCCATCTTGTCTTCTCTCCAGTACCCCTTCCGCTCTTGGATTTAGACTTTAAAGAGAAGATGGTTTTAGAGGGAATTATTTGGCAGGAGCTTAATGTTTTGTTCAGGACAGTGATCTTCCAGAGTGAGGGCTTGGATAGGAGGGGATGGGCTTAGCTCAGCGCTGCTATGTAGCGAGTGGCAGTGAGCCCTGGCTTTGGATGTAAGGCTTTCAAGCCCCAGCTGTCACTGGTCCGATCCCAGCCAGCCAGCCAGCCAGAACCAGACACTTGGTGTTCTCCCTTTCCGCTTCCCTCTAATATGAATGCAGCCAGAGCTCCATAGATTCCACCCACAATGGTTTAGATGTACGTATGTGTAACTGCATCTGAGTTGACCTAAATCTCCCTTATGTTTAAGTATTCTACCATACGCACTGGTTGGCATATCCGAACATTAAACTAGTGTGATTTAAAACTTTTGCTATTTTTTCCTTGTTTTTCAAGTGGTGACAAATTAGCAGGCAGGAGTATAGTTAGGCAACTGCCTTTTTTTAGCCTCTGTTTTCTTTTCCCCTAATTTAAAGCCATGTTTAAGAGCTGCCTGCCGTGGCGACGATGTAGAGACATTCCCGCATTTCCCCGCTCCTTTCTTCCTCCTCCTGTTGCTCCTTCACTGGGAACCAAACGGGGGAAGAGGGGTGTCACTGAAGGCTGACTCTAGAAAACAGTTTTGATTAAAGCCTTAATGGCAACACCGTGTTGTCCCATAAACAAAACACGGTCTCTCCCTCATGCAAAAGTACCCATGAACAAAAGGCCGTTGCTTCCGAGTGCTTTCTCGCTCCTTACAGATCGCCTTTGAAATCAGGAGAAGTGAAGAATGGAGGGAGGATGGGAGGGGAGGGGGGTCCTTCTTGTTGTTTTGGTCGTCTGGAAAGTATGTGATGCAATAAACGCCACTCCAGCCACCTGCATCCTTGCTTCCTTAGTGAGATTCAAAGCTTTTGGTCGTGGTGGATTTATTGGGGATTCATCATGCAGCTGTTGAGGAGCTTGCTCTTGGCCTTTTGAAGAGGATGAATCAGATGGTTTTGGATGTGCGGTGCTGGGTCAGCGGTGCTCTCTGAATGGGACTTGTTTACAGTTTAGTCTGACTGTAGCCTGCCCCACTGATCTATAGATACTCCGACAGCCACAGAGGGTTCGTGTTGCACCACATACACTCAGAATAGACTGTAAACCAAACAAAGCAAAGCTCAAAACCTTGAAGGATAAGGTTTCATTGTTGTCCCTTCTTTTTATTTTGGTTTTCAGAGCTTCCTACACCCGGCATCGCAGGGAGATTGCTTTGCTGATTTGCAGTGATTTGGCCTGTCTCTATAATGCTCTTTGTTTTACTTGAGGGGTCTCACAGTATCTCTGAACAGCTTCGAAAGTTAAAGTTAGAGTTTACATCTTCGGATGTCTCTGCTGTCTGCTGACAATACGGGAAATCTTCAAATTCAGGGGAAAACATGCACTTTCTCCAAATACCCTCAAAATGAATTTGTGCATCACGCCTTTAACCATCGCCCACTCCTGGTACATTGTGCACTTCTGGCCAACTCTCATCAACATTCACACATTTGTATGAAATGAGTAGTTTTCCTAAATAGAAGTACTGCTACCTCAGTAAAATTTTGAAGTTGAATTGATTTTTTGAGGGTATTAAACATTATCATGAGCACCGGTTTGTCTTCAGAAAGGGGGGGGGGCCCTACTTAAATTAATTTTTAGTTTCAGATACCGGATACTGTGTGACAGATAATGTATTTTTATCTTTACTTCAAAAGGTACTGTGTCTTTTTTAGGAGAATATTAACAATAAATAAAAATTTGGATTTGTTTATTTATTTAGTTATTTATTTATTCATTCACTTATTTATTTATTTTGACTTGAAAAAGCACTTACAGTGCCTGCAGGTTTCTGCTTCAGGGATACAGCCCAACAGCCTCCATCAAAACGGTAGGGTAGCCTGTACGTAACTATGCACCACTCGTTTAAGTTTGTTTAATTTATCTGAATTGAATTTATTGTATAAAATCTTTAAATATTTATTAATTTTGCACGCCGCTCATTAAAGTTGAGCTTGTTAAAGTTACCCAAATAGTAATTAATTGCGAGGGGCTTCATTTTTTAACATCAGGCAACATCAGGCTCATATCAACAGTGGAGAGAAAGAAGAAACTAAACACTAGAATGGTGGTGCTTTATTGTACCCACAAAATTTAGTTTTTACATGACTTTTAACTTAAAACCCTTAACTAGACAAATCTAAAATCAGAAGTATCCAAAAAGTATCCAAATCTTCACTTCATACAGTTACTAATCTCTGTTTCAGATACAGCTCTCTCTATGTAAATGCCTGAATCAAAACCCTCCACCGCTCCAGTGGTTTTGCATCATTACACAACACAACATTAGCAGAGGCCACGGGCTGTCTCTGCCAGCATGTTGTGCTACAGTAGAAGTGATCCTTCTGCTTTCCACTAGCCAGCCTAGCTTTTCTGTTTACACTAAAGCCCTGGAAAGGTTCTCAAACTATGTCACAGAGCAACACATGACTCACAGATGTGCCAGGAGGGCTACTCTAAACTCCACACTTACTTACTTTTGAATAAATAATCCTTGCTTTTTGAGACACTGTGCTGAACTTTCTGCCACTCACACTGCAGCTTTTTGAAACACCATCAATAAGAATCCATGGTTTTGTGAAAACAGCTCTCAGAGTCATTGAGGTTTTGGCCCATGTCTGAACTTGTTGACTCTCAGAGAAAGCCTTGCTTATTGATTCTACTCCTCTCAGATAAAAAGGGATGTTGGCCTAATTGTGCAGTAATCCTGTTTTCTTTAACTAGGATTTTGACGTGTACATACCATTGTGTGTGCAAATGTGTGTGTGATATTGGATCACATTACCTCAAATCTCCCAAATCTTTCTCAAGGTATAAGAGATGTGGCCACTTTGTGAGGAGGCAAGCCATGGGATCCACAGACAGTGTCAGTCACAAGGATCAAGATGCAAATGACACTGATGATGCATGTCTAGTACTTGTAATGTCGTTATGGTATATGATTGCCAAATTGAACATCAGATTTAGTACAGATATTGATGGATGATCACAGGATGTAAGCTACTGAGTCTGGAAATGCTGAACATGGTAAACCTTATATCCTCTAAACATAACCATGTCAGCGTTGTCATTGTGAGCATGTTGATGTTAGCATTTAGCTTAGAGCACTACACCTGAGTACAACCCCACACTAGCCACTAGAATAGACTCTGTCTCTGCTCATGGACTCTAGACTCTTAGGCTTATTATTTTACTGAATATATACAGTACTTTAAATATGGAGCCCTGAAACTGGCAAAAGGCAGCAAGCGGTTATCAGATGAGTAACACACACATAACACACATTCCCTCCCAACGTGGACCCTTCTCTAGGAATACATTAACTTGTCCACCTCATTATTACATCAACATGAAGAAAATGGTCCTAATGATTAAACTTAATGAAACTGAAAACTTGTGAGTTGATAACTAAAATGAGCTAGTGAAAGATAAATAAAAGAGAAAAAGGAAAAATACAAAATAAAAACCCTTTCCCTTTTTCATAAACTAAAATAAATATCTTTTTAAACACCATTTCATTTATTTAATTAACAGTGTTATTAATTCATGTATTCAGTTATATTTATGAGTCTTCTGATTCATAATGGCCACTGGAGTTTTGTTTTCTCCTGAGGAACGGATTCCAGTATTATTGTAGCAAATATAAAAGCTTTTAAAAGCTTCCATTTGTGGCTGTAGAATTAGTAACTAAAGAACGAATAACAATTTACAGTATGTACTTTGTCCAGTGTAACTCATAACAACTAATCCAATTGTGGTCAAAACTTTCAGGCCAGGAAGAGTAGTCCCAGGGACAGGAAATGGTTAAAACAAGGGAAGCCCATTTAGGGAGGAATAAATCATGGCCCTCATGACAATGTTTTTGTCTTCTCATGTCTGATTGTCTGTAGGGGGTGACAGTGACCTCAGGCTATTCCTGCCTGCTGTTTTTTAGCAAAGACAGGGGCTGGAAACGCAATGGCAGCTGCCTTTGGCTTCTTTTCCTTCAGTAGCTGAGTCCAACATCTCCAGTTCATCGGAGACAAGTCGAGGAGGAGGAACACAAGGGAACATCTGGAAAAAGGGGGATATTTCAGCTTTTGAGAGTAAATGCAAAAAGCAGCAGGTATACAATGGACATTTTGGCCGGTATGAAATGCGTCAGTGTAGCAGACTTCTGGGTTTGCTTTGATTTCTCTACCAAGAAAATTCATTATTTGCTTGTCTATGCCAGACATTTGCATGGTTGTCTTCAAAGGGATAAACTATGACTTTCTGTTTCTTTCTTCTGTTAGTCAAAGCTGAACTTGAACTTTTGCAACCTTGGCCATGCTTTGCTTATCGACCATGCACCTCTTAAACCATTGCATGCACCTTAGATTATTCTTATTAATCTTTGAAGCATACAAAGAACACATGCACCATTGTATTTTTACTGTTTCCAATATGAGATAAACCATAAATCACTGCATAAAAAGTTTGAAACGCACATGGGGACATTTCAAAATCTGTTTTAAATTCTGCGGAGCACAAGGTACAAGCCCTCTCTTCCCGTTGTCCTGAGGGTCATATTCATTATGCTCTTTGTCAGATAGGTTTACACTGCTTTGATCATTTCATCTCGAATGCAACTGCTTCAAAAGTTATGTAGAAGTAGCTGTGGGCTTAAATTTTTGCAAGCCTCCCTTTCTATCAAGCACAAACAAGTGTCTCAAGTATTTTTCCTGCTTTTAGCTGCTCAGAGACTCTGTTTTGCTGTGCCTTTCAGACATTTCCTCCCTTTAGCACTGCGTCATTCCTTCTCTCTTTAGAAAAGACAAGACTAACTAACCACGTTCCTCTGTTTGTGCCTGTTTGACCCTGACGACACAATCTTTTCCCTCCCATTTCCTCTGCTGCTAAAGTTAGGCGCTGTCTTAGCTCACTATATCAATGTGAAGATAACTCAGTAGGAGGAACTTAGCTTTGAGTCCAGCAGCCTAATGACTGCCTTCTTTTCAGTCAGTGCACTCATTATGGAGCTTACTGTATCCCATGATGTAATTTGTAGTTTGATTAGCCTGCCTCTGAGGGCTGTCTTATTTATTTTGTCTTTGAGATTGAGGTCATTCTGACTGAGGTATTTTCCTGAGCCAAAATGGTCTCTCTTTCCTTTCATGATGATGCAGATATTAAACGGGAAGCCAAACTCACAGGGTTTTTAATAAAGCCAAACAATGGGCACCTTTGTCAGGCTGTTCCATTATCCACCGTCCTACACAGGCAGAATCATAACTCCCCCCCTGGCAAACAGTGGTAACATCAGCTGCAGCCTGCTTTTGTCCTGTGGTGTTGTGACAGAGTTGGTGCTGCATTGTTTTGGAAATGTTTCCACGCACATGTACTAAATGTATGTGTACATGTGTGGTAGTAGCAGACTATATTGATTATTCAACACGTCAACGATAGCGTCAACGGTAACTTTTAAAATGATACAAGACACTCAAAGTGTACGTTCCTCCATAGTAACAGCTGTTTTTTAAACTACTGGTGTGGAGTTTAATCACTGCACTAATACTTCTAAAGTTCAGAAGTTAATTTCAAAATATTAAACACAGAAAATAATGCTGTTGGCTGGCTCTGTTGAAGATGGTAGTTAGCCTCTGGATAGCTAGCTGAACCAGATAGCCACCACAACAGTTTTCACAGTGTATGTTACAGTAGACACTGACATACTAACTTGTTACTCAGTCAGGGGAGTTAGCTAGCTCTCAAGACAGCTGCAGTCAGCACAGCAAAGCGCAAACATTTTTCATCTATGGAGGGATGTGTTCTACGTGATACATCCATATTTTGAATTAGAAATATATTTAGTCCGATAGAAATACGTATACATCAGAAATCCTAGAAAGTGTATATCAAAAAGTGTTACCCCATACCTTCCAAATTGATAATCTTTGCTAAATCCTCACAATTGTAAATGCATTTACAATATCCTGGTCATAATTTAGCACAACAACATACACAAATGTTATAGTGTAGCTTCTGATTCTGTGAAGACAGACCTGACAGTGACAAAACAAGACATTCCTGTGACTGTAATATCTCCCTGCTCAGCACCAAAGGTCGGCCAAGCTTTGTTTTGGAATATGTCAGCAGTACTTTATGTTTAATTCTAATTAGCCAATGTTAGCATCCTAACACAAGAAACTAAGGTAGTGAACATGGTAACATAATACTTGCTAAACATCCGCATGTTAGCATTGCCACTGTGGGCCTGTTAGCATGATAATGTTAGTATTTAGCTCAAACTACTGCTGTGCTTAAGTGAGCCTCACAGAGCTGCTACCATGGCTGCAGACTTGTTTCCTTTTGGATTATCATTTGTGTTCTTAAATGTAAAAATAAATAGGGAGAGGAGGGAGCAAGTGCATCATAAATAAAAAGCAGAAATAAAAAGGTAGAAGTTGGAGTTCATTTCTATGATATATTAGGCCACTTTCCACCCTTTAAGGAGTCAACTTACACTTAGAGGTTGACACTATGTTTTTAACCAGACACTCCTCATTTCCAACCCCAAACACTGTTGTTTTGGTCTGTCAATCCTCATGCTTGTGGAATTCATCAAGAATAACTCAAGCGAAGTGCAGACAGGTACTCAAGCGCAGTATCTGAGTATTGTTGTAATGAGCAACTGTAGCTTACTGTAGGACAAATTCGGTGAATCTGGAACAGAGTTTGAGAGTGAAAATCAGCAGCTAGTTATCTTGGATGTTTATGAAGTATCTGCCGTGTTAGAAGTCCAAGGACAGGAAAACAGGGTGATAAGTCTTCTGTTGTTGTCAAGCATGCAGGAGAGTGCATTCCCATGGGACTCGGCCAAAGAATATTTTGGACAAGAAAGAGTCCTGAGCAACAAGAATGTTATCAAATTCCAGTCAAGTGTAGTTTTGGGAACAGGGGTTTTGGTGACCTGTGTGAGACAAAACAAGCAATAAATTGAATTTGTCTGTTCAGGTGAGCAGGTGGGATAAAAAAGAACAGTGTGGTTAAAGATCTCAGGGGATGGAAGGAATTATGTTCTATATTCTTGCAGAGGGGTAGGAAAGTGGGTTAGGCTGCTTGGTGAGATATTTTTGACCTTTGGAGCAATGAGTTGAATCTGTAAAAAGATATGTGGAAGAGAAAATAGAGGATTTATCAACTTAATGCCATGGGGAGGCTATTGAAATCCATCACATGCCATATTTTATTACTGATCAGATTTTGGAGAAAAGGTGCATCTTACCACTACATTCTGAACTTTTGCAAAACAACACTTGCTGGCCCAAGGCTGCTGCAAACACAGGAGTATGCAAGCAAGCGTATCTGTTAGTTTATTCAAAATCAATCATACACATTTCCACCTGCAGGTGACAAGGAGCATTTTAACTGCAGGTCTTCAAGCTGAGAGGATCATAACACAGTGAGACCTGAAACTTAGAGGTTAGAAAGGCCTACAGGTCACAGCTAAACAGATGTCACCTTGACCTGCAGCACTGCTGTCGTTCAGCTCAGTTCAGTGCTGTCATCACTCCCACCAATGAGTTGTGAGTGATTTGCAGCGGGTCTGCTCTGTGCTGCAAAGCTTCGACTCAACCTGTCACCTCGAATAGGTGGAAAATTCTCTTGCCTTAAGGTGCGAGTGCTACTCCTTGAGGATATTTTCAGCATAACACACCCCAGCTGTGGCCACAATTTTCCTCCTCATGCCTCTTCGGTTTCTCGCCTGATGCCAGCGTTGCTAAGCTAAACACTGACACTGAGCTGATGACACAGCAAACTGTCCTCCCCACACGTACATAAAACCTGAGAGATGTATTGTTTGCTTTGAGAGGTGATGTTTGCAGATTCTGGCTGTCTTTTCCCAGGGACTGGCGATTAGCAGCTTGTTGCTCCCCCTTTCTCACGTTTCTGCTCTTCCTTTTTTTTTTCTCCCCTCACTGAAATGACACATGGGCTGTGTAATGGCTCTGCATGGTTACTGTAAGCATGGTTTGCAAACGCAGCTTTCTCTGATCCTGCAGTCCAATTTGAGTTCGTCAACAGCATCAACACAAAACTTTAATACACAAACAGTGAGATGTCTACAGTGCCGCTCAATGGGAAGTAACTCTCCAAAATCGAAGCTGTTGGAATATCACCTGCGTGTGTATATGTGTGGATTGCAAAATATGTTTGTCTTAATATTTTGCCCAGAGTCCTGTTTTTCTTCTGAAAAGCTAAGAAAATCCAATTGGTTCCAATTAAGTTTTCACAAATTTCCTCTCAATATTTTAAAACATCATAGAGGAATTGAGTGGAATCAACTAATCTTTTGCCATTAACTTAATGTAAATATGTACATTTAATTAATTAATGGAAATAATCAATTTCAAATCAATTTCACTCAATTTCTAGTTTTTATTTTCCGAACTTATAAACATGAGTTCACTTGAAATGAAATGATGATGATTGAATTAACTGCTGTAAAGGTCTGAAAGTTGTTATTTTTGTAAACAATAATTCTAGATCATATTAATTTTATAATACTCCTTTTATCATCCTTTGTTCTACTTCTATTTTGGGGGATAATCACGCTCTTGAGATTTGCAATGGAGTTACGCTGGGGGCTACAACGTGAGCCTTGTCTTTTAGCCTTGCTTGTTTACATGTGGGCAAACTAGAACCATTACAAGAATGCCGATCGAGCTACTAGCAGTTCTTGTTTGCGCTAAACTCATGGATGTACAGACAGCTTTCACTGGATTTCCTTGATGCTGAAGAAAACGTAAAAAACATGATGATTGTCAGGCAAGTTCTAAAGTTTATAATGAGCATCTTTTTTCTATGATTTCTAAATAGATTTATGGACGTTTATTTGTGGTATACACCAGAGATAATGATATCCAAAAAAATTATAAGTCATACTGAATCTAAAAATAGGAGAGGATGGAACGTGAAGGAAACTTGCTGTGTGTCATTCAGAAATGATAAGTTATGGTTGTTTATTTTCATAATAATGAAAGCAGTGCTAACTGTGACAAAAGTTAGTTTCAAATTCATTCACAATGCTCATTGACTTTGCATGGTGACTCTTAAAACTGTGGAAATGGAAAACACATCTGACAGTAACATGCCACTCTTATTGAACAGCTGTTAAACTGAACCAGTTTGAAATGTGGAATACTGTACTTACGTGCAAATGACCTTGAAATGAGCCAGTTTACACATTGTCTCAGTTGTTGGACAGTCTTGTTTATTAATGAAGCCAGAAGAAGAGAGAAAATATCTTCTTTCACAAGCAATTGCAATTTTCCACACACACCTACAAACATGCATACGCACTGTACATTTGCCCATGTGAGCATCTATGCACGCTAGGCTGCTTATCTGCTCCCTGAAGGTGAGCACGCCATCCTCTTGCAGGGCTGCTCCTGGTATCCAAGAATGCATCTCCAGGCATTCATATTAGGGCAGCACATCTCTACCTTGTCACTTCAAAGGGATCGTGCGGAGCTCAGGGTTTCATCAGACTGACGTCGGTGCTCAGCACAGACGATCAGAGAAAAATGCTGACCTAAAAATAAAATGCCGTGTCATGCTCGTAATGAGAGACAGACCCCGGTGGTACAATTCTGTGCCAAATTGCTGTTATTAAAATACCGCCATCCCAGAGGGTTGGAAGACAACTTAAGCTGGCAGCAGGAGGGGTGGGGGGGTGATGGTGTGGTTGCAGCCTCGCGGATGAGGCTGAGTGGGGAAGGATGCGCAGAGAGTTGGGACGAGGTTGGAGATGTCATCACAGAGACGTTTGTGCACTTCCTTATCAAGTCAGGTTTTCGGTATAACTGGTAGGAGTTCATCCCTCCTTCTCACTCTGCCTGCAGAACTAAAGATGTTTTTCCACACGGGGATGGCAAATAGGATCATATGATGAGTTTTTAATGGCCCTGCAGTTACAACTGTACTATATCACTGCCTCTCCCTGATGAATGAGGCATTCATAGGGCAGTAACTTATTATTACTGCAGTATTAGTCCTTTGATCTTCCAGCAGTTTGAACCCTGGAGTTTTTTAGAGGGGTGGCTCGTCAGAATAGCTTTGCAGATGGGATCGGGCCTGGTCTTGCCCTGGCTATGGGGAGAGGAGGCCTGGAGGTGTGCAGAGGCACAAGTGTGCAGGAAAAGCTGACTACAGAAGAATCGCACTGCAGTCTCTTGGACCCTTGGTTCCTAGTGTTTGGAATGAATCAAAGAACATATTTATTATCATATATTTGTAATGATAATTTGTTCATTTCCCCAGCCAGGAGATTCATGATTCTTGCACCTACTGTAGAGGGTTTTATTGAGAAGTAGAGTTTTATCTTTACAGACCCCGAATGTGAAGGTGCTGCCCTTGAATCCCTGCTCAGGATCCACAATAAAACACAAGATGACGTTCTCGCCAGAACATTCCTCTATTAATGACAAAGGCGAATGGTAAGCCTCATGGTGAAACATGAAGAGGGAGAAGAGAAGGGAACAGAAGGCAGGAGAGAGGTGGAGAGGTGAATGGGTTGATTCAGAGGAGTGGCAGGCGAGGCCAGAGGGCGACCCACACCGGTTCTGTCTGTCTGCCGCTTCAAGGTCAGGTCTAGTAGGTCAGAAACAGGACTGTTGACAGGAAAATTTCTTGCTTTGATTTAACTCTTTCACGTCTTTCTTCTCCCATTTTTTTTTTGTCACCAGTCCCTCTCTGTTGCTCACATTCCCCTCTGTTTACCTGCCTAATTCTCTTTCCACCCTCCCATCCTCCATCGGTTCATCTGGCACATCCCAGTTCTCATTGTGCAGGCTGAGCCGCTGGCCCTCTTTAAGATCTGCATTAGAATGTTGTTTTTATATAGCAGCAAGCGGAGGCATGTGGAGTCTCTTTTGAACTGCTCGGCAAACAGATGGAGGTTTTCACGCTGCCTTTATGAGATTAAGTGAAACATTCCCATAAAAAAGACATTTCCCCCTGTCCCTTCACCCACCACTGTCTCCCTTTCTCTCTGTCTCACCCTTCTCTTTCTTTCTGTCTTCATCTCTGTCTCTTTTACGTCCTCTTATTTTTTTTCTGGCTCGCCTCAGGCCTGGGCAAGGGCACGCTGATGAAAGTGAAGTGGAAAGTAGACAGGTTTGTGTTACCAATAACTACTTCCCCAGGCAAGCAAGTTAGCACTAGGCATCTCCCAGAGTTTAAAGCAAACCAGCAAACAGGTCTTGTGAGTCCGACACTTCAGGCGGAGGGAGTGAGTTCTTGTTTTTCCTATGCAGTATGAACCTGTTTAACTCTGACTCAGGTAAGTTAGTGCCAAGTGCCCCCTCTCTGGCTTTTAACAGGGATTTGACAAAAACAGATTCACAGGGCAGACAGTGTGCCTCTACAGTATGTAATTCACTAGGATACAATGAGACTATTTAGACTTGTTTAGGCATTTACCCAATGCTTTACATTTGCTTGGGTTAAAAATGCCCAATAGCATTAAACATGGTTCATTGGTTCAACAGTGTTTTAGAGGCCAGGTAAAATTCAGAAAGTCAGAAAACCACCAACCTCTTTTTGGTTGTGAGTAAACATCAGATATTAAATCCTCATGGTTTGAATGTGTTTGAATAATGTTGATGAAGGTGATGAATGTCATAAGCCTACATTATGTGGCCTGTGTGTTGTACAGCTAACAGAAACCAATTTTTAAACACATTTTTAAACCTTGCTAGTGCTGTAGCTCTAGGGATGTTGGTCAGGTGATCAATTGGTCCACCACTTTGGTCCATACTGAAATATTGATTCCTGAACTTTCTTCTAGCACCGTCATCAAGTTTTTGGTGACTTTAAAAAAAAAAAAAGTTTAATTATTTATTAAATCATATATATATATATACAGGCCTTCTTCAGTGAATAAGAAATAGGTGAATTTACAGTTTTCCTGCATCAATGGAGGTAAATGAAGCCTTGAGAGATTAATGCAAAGGCAGTGTTGGAACAGACTGTTACTTCAGCCTCTGATGCATTATTAGGACAATACTGTACTGCAGGAAGCAGTACTGTATATTGGCATCAGAATGGCGTGAAAAAGGCAAGTAACAAAGGAAGACAGGCTGGTTGGTCAGGGGTTCATCCTACAGCAAGATAATGACCCGAAACATTAGAGGAAAAGAACTAAATGGTGGCTTCTCATGATGGAAGACCAGCACAGTCTCCATACTTAGACCTCATGGAGCTGGTTTAGGATGAACTGGACAGAAGGGGAAAGGAAAGCTACCTGCAAGTGCAACACATTCTGGGGAACTTCTGCAACAATGTTGGGACGAACTTTCTGAACAATACTTGATTTCCCACCACGAGTGTGTTCAGCTGCTGGATGAGTCAAAAATTTTGATTAAATTTAATTCAACAAAAAGATTCCATGACTCCTTGTTTTTAAAATCTCCAATTGTTTATGTCTTCAATGCTTTGATTTCAGAAACACTAAGACATTGAATTATGTCAATTTAAATAACAGCCTGAAAAATTGAGGTGTTCCAGAACTTTTGGCTGGTAGTGTATCTGCACCAATATTTACTGGGGATGTAGAAGCCTTGAGGTGTGAACCAGTAAAATCTCTTTTATTTCTGAATGTAAGTAGCTACCATAAATGTTGAAGATTTGGTAGGTTTTACATTCATAAACAAATGTGCTGCTGACTAACTGAAATGAGATTTGCATCGATTTACAGTCGTTGTGCAATGGTAGAAACATCTAATACCGCTAGTGTTTTTTATTCTTGAAATTTGAAATCAAACAAGTCCTTTAAACTTTATATGTGTCTAGGTTTCCCTCATTTACAGGCAGCGTGTGTCTTCAGTTGTCACAGTGCTGGTTGTGTGTGTGTGTGTGTGTGTGTGTGTGTGTGTGTGTGTGTGTGTGTGTGTGTGTGTGTGTGTGTGTGTGTGTGTGTGTGTGTTTTTGCTCCGCAGAAAGGCAGGGCTTACTGCACAGCCTCTTCCAAGAATGAATTCCTTGAGGCTTACAAGAGCTGTTGAATGAGATGGAGGGCTCAGGGCAGGAATGATGGGAGGAAGGGAGGGCGGGAGAGTGGGAGAGGAGGGAGGCTGCTGTACATTATAGGAGGGGTGTCAGGCTCTCACTTACAGGCCTGATTAAATAACAGGATGCTTTATGAAAACAAGAGCATTATCTGCCTCTTAAAAGGCCAGGAAAGGCTCTCTAATTGGCTTCCCCTCAGTCTCCGTGTTGCCGCCCATTGGTGAGAGAAAATCCTTTGCCAGCCACAAACTGAGAGAAATTACTCAGGACACCTTCTCTCCCTCCTCTAGTTATACTCTCATCAGTCCTATAGGAATGTATCAACATACTGATACCAAGTCTACAAAAAGGGTGTCTTTTTCCACTCAGAGGGGGATTATTCCTACCTGAATGTCTTTATTGAGTGCAATACAAACAATAAAGAGATAGTGGCTCCTCTGTGGGATCAGACGGTTTTTCGTGTGGCAGCTTTTACAGCTGAGGTTTTAAGAAGGCCCTCTACATGTTTGGAGAAGTGAAAAGAAGGCGTTAGAGGTGGGACTCGGTACGTTTGTGTTCCCCGCAAGAGTCCGTACATCTAGGAATTTAACTCTCTCTCTTTACATTTCTCTCCCTACCATCTAACCCAGGTGGTTTACTTAATTATACTTATTAAAGTCAAGTACTACCATAATTAAAGTATATCAAACTACTTACCACTGTTATTAATCTTAGAACTATTTCATATGCTTTCACGGCTTTAGTTAATTATAGTGATGGTTCAGTGTAGCAGTAGTCAGTGTTGGTAATGCACCGTTGGACTGACAATGTCAAAAATATATTACTGTTCACTGTCATAGTAGTACAACTCTTTACCAAGGGTGAGACTCTGACACTGGTGTTTTTTAAATGTATCCTTTCTGGAGAGAAGTTTTGAGAAGCCAGGTCTCTGGCGGTGGGAAATCAAGATGCCGTTTTAAATGTGTGTCCATGGCAGAAGAAGAGTTTATCAGCTTGATATGGCTTATTGGGTCATAAAGTAATTGTCCTCACTTACAATGCCAAAAAAAGTCCATTCAAAACAGAGTGACCTCACATTTCATTACAAAATCAATCAGAATTTCACAATTTTTAAAATGGAATATTTTTCATAAACTTGCAAAAAAAATGCATATGTGCATAAAACTACAAATTTCACATTTGAGTTGTAATAAATAATTAAAGATAATTAAATGTAATGTTAAGGCTATGTATTCTTAGTCAGAGAAAACAATACATTTAAGATGTCACCATGCCCTTTTGCTTACATTCTGTACACTAAACAATCCACTGTTTAATCAACAAGTTACATTAGTTGCAGCCCTACAGTATATAGCATCATAGTTATTAACATGTTTTAATATTCTCATAGTAAAGTCCCTATGTGTAGAATTGTGTTGGAAATTTCCAACACTGTGGCAGACATCAATGCGAATTGTAAGCTTTTCCTTATTTATTTCCTAATTTCATACTGCATAGTTCACATGCGCATGTATACATATGTATGTAGAACATACATATGATTTAGCCTGGATAGACTGGTTGGGTAAAACCACTCTGGTCCAGCTGGGTTAAAAAGAAAATAGTTTAACATTTTGGGAAATACATTTATTTGCTTTCATGCTAAGTGTTAGATGAGACGATCGATACCACTGCCACATCTGTACGCTAAATTTGAAGACCAGGAGGCGGTTAGTGGCACAAAAACCAAAAGAAAACAGCTGTTTTATGAGGGATTAACTTGTCACTTTTACACTTTGTTGCTTGTACAGATTAAACAAACAAGATGTTAATTAGTGAGCTGTAGAGGTGCTGGTCGACAGATGTTTTTTCGTTTATCTTTCAACAGATCCAGGCTAGATTCCCCCTGCTTTTAGTCTTTATGCTAAACTAAGCTAACCACCTCCTGGTATACAGACATGAGAGAGGTACCAATCTTCTCTTTTTACACTCATTAAGAAAGGGAATAAAAAGATTTTTCCCCAAATTTTGAACGGCTGATAATGGCTGCCAGCGAGGCTTTAAAACTCAAAGCCTTGATTACTTTTTTCTTCTTCTCGACATGTTGACCAGCTGTTAACAGCCTCAGTGCCCGGACACTGGGCTCGCTGGGTTTAAATAGTGATATGTAAGGTCACATGTTGGCGTGTGTGTGATAGAGCCGGACCTCTCTGCTCCATCATCACGGCTGTCAATGGTGGCCACATCAGTCTCATCTGCCCGCGGGCTGCAGGCGCTCACTACCCAGCCCTTTGATGTTTCGAGGATGTGTTTAGCAAACGATAGTGTATCAGATGGCATTGGTCTTGGTCAACCTGTGCTTTGCATTTCAAATTTGTGTCACAGTGGAGCCAGCGCCTGCTAATGAGAGGGGGCGAGAGACAAGGGAAGTGCAGAGAGAGAGAGAGAAGGGAACTATAACACTGTGAGTTCTCTAAATGACCTCTCTTACCTCCAGACAGGCAGATCAGGTTTATAACTTTTTCCAGTATGTCTCTCTCCTCTGCATGAGAAAGGTGGCCAAGCCCAGGTTCTGGATTTAGTGTCTCTGTGTGTGCGCGTGTGTGTGTGTGTGTGTGTGTGTGTGTGTGTGTGTGTGTGTGTGTGTGTGTGTGTGTGTGTGTGTGTGTGTGTGCGCACGCCAGGATGAATGGGAGGTAGGAGGAGGAGGAGGAGTAGGAGTGTGTGATTCAGGCCCACCCCCCCAGGCTCAATACTTTTCCTGAGAGCGTAGAATCTGCTCACCTGCCCTGACTTGCTTCCCCTCCCCTTCTTCCCCTCCTCTTCATTCAGTACTTGTCCCCCCTCCAGCAGCCCTACATCAAAGCACCCCTGTGAGTAATGGATAGCCAGCAGGGCCACACCCTTCCCTCCTCCAACCAACTTAACTGCCGCTCAGCCAGTGGCGAGCACCCAGCAATCACACAGCACACACACATACAGCAATTATTGACACACAACTAGACTTAAATATACGGCTTCCAAGATAGGGAAACAATATTTAAGGCAAGGCCGTGTAGTTCTGGTTATTTTTGATGCAATTTACCAAACTATTCCAACATTTACGCAGATGTACTTGGTTAGAAAAAATATAAAAGTAGAAGGAATATAGTCAGTGAGAGAGTTTCAACTTTCCTGGCTCTCATTTAATGTTGCTCAGTATGTTCTTTGTCAATTAATTGGTGTCTAAATATTAATTATGACAATAAAGTAGTAATTCTTCACATAGTACTAAACTGGCCTTTTGGTCAACATACCTGTGATGATCCACATTGCTACAGTGCCAAGTTATGAGGAATCGTCATTTGACAAAAAACGGTATTGACGGTATTGTGTTGCTGGCAGGATTTTCATCAGGTTGAGACGCCAAAATTATCTATGTACCCACAGTCATCTTTTCTAGTTGTCAATTTAACATGCACTATGTTAAGTGAGTTGGGTACTAATATCTTAAATAAGTTAATGTTTTATTTTATTGGCTTTTATTGTTTTAGTGGCAGACATTATTCGTATGTAAGGCATTTACACTCCTAAACTGCTACAGTACATAAAAAGACCATAGACATGTTTATTTTCTCAGCTGGGCAAATGCAAGGTAGAGATCTTCATGGGTCACAGGCCCTCAGTTCTAACGTCAGACCCGACTCAAGTCTGTCCAGGTCCACATTGTACTCAATCAAATCAGGTAGAGCAGGGTTTGATTTTACTGCCATGTGTCTGACAAATGGGTTTGTGCCTCAATATGTCTAATACCTGAGTATTTGAATGATTCAAATACTGGAGTATTAGATTTGAATGGATCCTAACCTATAAGCCTCAGAAGAAAATATTTTTGATATTAAATTGGTTAGGAAATAATCTGCGGTGTGGGAAAAAGTAGGACTTCTTTCTAAAAACTGGTTTCTGAAGAATATGAATAAATTATTATCAGAACTATCAGAACTTTTCTATAATTTCACATTTATTCAGTGTTACATTTTACATTACTATTATATGGCTGCCCTTGTCGGCTGTTTGTTGATCGATAGTGCATCATGCTGTTGTGGCGGTGGTGTTTTGTCTTTTAGGGTCTGTTCGGGTCAGCTGCATTTTGGTTTCAGATCCCCCTTGAATGAGGTCTCTCTTTTTTGAAAATAAATTTCTGCACATTGGGTAGATGTAGGTTTACTTCAAGTCTGTTTTGGATCTGGTCCAAAATTTTGGACCTCTGCGTTGGACCCCCCACCCCCCACCCCCTAAATCATCATCCCCAGCCCCTGCCCCCGTCTGCTCCTCATTTAGCGATGTGGCGAATCCCAGTGCTTCAATAATGGTTCCAGTGTGCCAGGCCGGTCAGGAGAAATGACAGAGCAGAGTCTCGGCCTCAGACCTGTAGGCCCAGAGCTCTGTACTCTGTCATTAGACGCTTTAATGCAGCAGCACCACAGCATGCTTGCCGCCCTCCCTGTCCTGCTTTTTTTTCTGTACCTCTTTCACTCTCACTCCTTCTTCCCACACATATTATTCCATGCTATAATTTGCTCATGCATTGAATGATGTGGATAGTCACGCTGGGAAAATAGACCAACCGGGTCCCCGCAAGTACTACAAAGTTAGACTGAGTTAAATAGAGTCCAATACCATGTTTTAAGAGGGTGAAAGGGTTATCAGAGCCCAAGGGAAAGTTTCTGTCAGAGTGTCTGGTGGTATGTATTTAACTGTAATAAAGATTTTCAAAATAAAAACAACCATGCTCACTACTTAGCCTAAGTTGAGATTGAAATGTTTTATTTGCTGGTTGCACTGCTAAAAATCCTCGTCTTACATAGTCATTTAGTCATTGAGTAAAAGAAAAAATCTTGTTATAGGAAAAACTGAACATTTTTTATCTGGTTCCAGTTCAAAACAACTTTTTCAAGTATTTTCTAGAAACAATGATTTGTTTTGTTGTTGTGCTTGTTCAGTCTTGTTTTAAAGTGAAAGCCAACCCCTTCTGGAACAAGTGAAATTATCTCACTCTGTTGGCCGATTATTTTTCTTGATATATGAAAAATGTAGATGGCTCGATATGAGAATGAATAATTTAATTTTTGCGTCGTGGTCACCGCTGCAGGTTAGGAGCTGTAAAGATCTTCCTGCCATTTTGGGTGCAAGACTTACATACAGTCTACTGTCAAGAGTCGAAGGTTATGAAGCTACTGGGTCACTCTGAATATAGGCCTGTACTCATAGATGTTCAACTAACATAGCAGATGTTTCTCCATGGCAAGACTGAGTGTACGTATATGTGTGTAATATTCTCATTATCATCCTATCCTTTTTCTCTCCGTTACATTGGAACATGGCGGCAGATGAGGGCAGTTGTCCCGCCAGCCTGGCTGTGCCAGCCGCACCCCATTAAACCCATGACAAACACTGAGACGTTAACAGGTAAAGCCATCTGGTCAGGCAACAGAAAAAGCTCGGCCCATCCCTTACGTGACATAAAGATATCACAGCAGTGTCGTTTGTTCCTACGCAGTCGCGAGCTCACTGTGATACTAGACCTGGCTCTCACACCGCACTTCATCAGGGATGTAAACAAACAGCGCCGGCTGGCCCCCGAGCAGGCTAACCACTGCGAGGGCAGATCACTGGCTGGAGTCACTGGAGTTGACGCACAATGGGCTAGGGTTGATAATGTAGATAGCTATGTGCTGCTTGTAGTAAGGTGGAGCATACATAGATACTTGATTGGTCTCTTTGTTTGAATCATTTTCTCCTTTCTTGTGCAGTAGGTATTTAAACTTAAAGAAACTATGTGTATTTTTATGTCATTACAGCAGCTTTCAAATTATTGTGATGGCAAATGTTTCTGTTTGTAGAAACATATGAGACCATTGGTGAAATCTGGTGCAGAATGTGTGACACTAACCTGGGTGTCCTCAGCTCATAGAGGAGCTTACAGAGAAGAGGGTGCAGGGATACCGATTGTTAAAAAAACTATTAAAACAAGAACCACTCGCTTGTTTTTTACAGAGCTTCCATCCATACTCATGGCCTTCGTCAGCGGATGGAGTTCGGTTTTAGTATAGCAGGTTTTGAGAACGCAGTGTGCTCACACTGGAAAAGTAACAAAATTACGTACAAATTGAGGTTAAACAGTAACAATCGAACAGGGCACCCTCAATATTCTAACATTTAGGAGGAACTTAAAGAGAACTTATACTGTACATTTTTAACTACTGGGTACAAAAGTATACGATGTAAATTGGGAAAAGGTGTAAAAAGCACAGATATGAATAAAAAATGAATAATGGGTCAATGTCACACTGTCATGGTTTACTGGGACACTTAAATAGAAGAGAACCATTGTTAATGCTATTAGTAACCTTCATTTTTCTTGCTATGAGAAGTTAAAATGTCTGCTGTGAAAAAGTTCTGTAGGCAAGCTCAGTAATAGGACTGGAAGATGATTTTTATATTGTATTTACATTTTTCACCATACCTGATTGGATGTTGGAAAACCCTGATAAGCCTGTAAATTAGGGGTTGTGTGAGTTAAGGTGATTGCATACCTGTGTGCGTGTGTGTGTGTGTGTGTGTGTGTGTGTGTGTGTGTGTGTGTGTGTGTGTGTGTGTGTGTGTGTGTGTGAACTCACAGTGCCTCTCCAGTTTGCTTATGTTTGCGACAGCTTTCAGAAAGCTCTACACGACCTGCTACTACTCCTCGCCATCTGAAATAATCCCACGCACAAAACACAGCAGAACGTCGATCACGTTTGCCCACACCCTCCTTCAGTGTTAAAAGTAGCCGCGGACTGTTGTGATATGTACGCATTGTTTGTTAGTTTTTCAGTGATGACGTCTTCACTGTTTAACTCTGTAAACCACAGTCATTTCCGATGCTGCAATTGTTTTTACTCAAATGCCAAACATTGTTTAATCACATGTGTCAAGTTGCACCTCATGAGTATGGGTGTTTACGTAACCACAGCCATGTCCATTTCAATTCTGACCGTAACAAACGCCGTGATGTTGAAACACTTTAGCTAGCAGTCCTTTTAACTGTA